>NC_137221.1:2414200-2420288 GCF_949987685.1 Ammodytes marinus | reverse complement strand
GGTCTGCCGGACCATCACTGTTTGCACAGTAGGCTAAATAGGGAGACTGAGGTGGGGACCCTGGACCTTCTAGGGGGGTCCGGGGGAATGCTCCCCCGGAAGAAAAAAATGCAACCTTTTAAAGTAAAATTCATCAATCTGGTGCACTTTGAGAAGAAAACTGCATGCAACCAGGCCCAGGGGCCCAAGGGCTCAGGGGGGCCCTAAGCCAGAGATACTGATAGTAACTTTACATGTCGCATTGTCAAAGAGCTCAGTCACTCATGTCAATAACAGCCTAGGGTCCAAAAAGGAATAGGAAATAAATCATCATGGCCCCTAGCAGGTGAAAAATAGAAAAGCAAGTGCAAAACAAAAGCATTATTAGCTATGTCTTATTATTCCACATTCAGGAATAAGCTTTATACCTGTAAATTCTATACTGTTCATAAAAAGTAGCTTTCCACCCTGTATCTGTTGCAATGGGCCCCTCCATCATATAACATGGATCTGCAGACCAATCTACTGAAATGTTTTTACAGTTGCAGAGTAAAGAGTGCTGCCTGTTTAAGAAAAATAATGTTCCTTCTTCAGCTCAAGATTTGATTTAAATCTAAATTTTCCTCTGAAAGTGCATCAGATGGATGCATTTTACTTTAAATCTCATAATCCGTCTATGAACCAACTGGTTTCCACAATCTTTTTTATTTTTGCGGGGAGCATGCACAAGCATTATTCATAGAAAAAAAAATGTGGGGGCCCCCCACAGGGTCTTGAAACGGGCCCCGAGATCGTTAAGACCGCCCCTGCACGCTTGCCGCCTTCTCTCTGCCCGCTCCCCTCTCTATTGAGAATGCATTAGTGGGCGAAACAAACGCCTCGGTCCGTGTGAAAAGGCCTGAACTACTGAACGAAGGAAATCAAATAAGGTTCTGGCATTTTCCCCAAAAAACGGGACAAATTGTGTCCCGGGAGAGATTTTTCTTTTCCCGGGACAGCTGGTGAAAAAAAGAGAACAATTTCGGGGAAAACGGGACGGGTGGCAACAAGTCCCGCAGTCGCGGCCGTTAGAAGTGGGTATACGCAATGTCGCCTGAAAAATAAGTGGGTATACGCCGTATACCTGCGTATACCCCCCACTACACCACTGCGTGTGCGTGTGCGTGTGCGTGTGCGTGTGCGTGTGCGTGTGCGTGTGGGTGTGCGTGTGTGTGTGTGTGTGTGACGGGCCGGGATGCCCAAGGTGGGTCGAGTACAGAGTACAGACACACACACACACACACACCTGACATACTGTGTGTGTGTGTGTGTGTGTGTGTGTGTGTGTGTGTGCGCGCGTGTGTGTGCGCGCGTGTGTGTGTGTGTGTGTGTGTGTGTGTGAGTGTCGGGATGCCTAAGGTGGGTCGAGTACGGAGTGTTTATTCCTTCACTGACAGAGTCGGGGCGCTCCGGTGGTGTAGTGGATAGAGCGTGTACCATATCGGCTCCGGCCTTCGTTGCAGTGGTCGCGGGTTCAAATCCGACCCGTGGACCTTTACTGCAGGTCATCCCCCCCCTCTCTCCCTCTCTCTCTCTCTCTCTGTCTCCCCATTTCAACTCTGCACTGTCTAATAAAGCTTGAAAATGCCCAAAAAATAAACTAAAAAGGGTGACAGAGATGATATTTTTTTTTTTAATTTTGTCCAAAGAGGCCACTAGAATCAACACAAACTGAAAGTTCCTCGTAGACACTTTACATTTTGTTACACCTGTAAGTGACCAGTTAATGAAGAAGTTCTCAATGTGAGTGAAAAAAAAATCATTCTTAATCATTTTCCTATGTCGATTCTGTGTTATTGTTTCAGGAGGACAGACTAGATGTTTCCACGCCGAAGATGTACAGCTCCTTTATACCTAACGGACTGTCAGATCCTCACCTGCACACACCTGCTCATCAAGGCCTCCACATCGACCCCGAGCTCAGCCTCTCACAGGTAGATTTTTAAGTTCCTTGGGTGTAATTTAACACGATCTGTATCTTGGACTCTGCTTTGTTTTGCATTGTGTACAAATTGTTCTCATCAACTTTTCACGGCTTCGTTTACTTCCATTGCTGTAGAAAATCTACAAAGTTGAGAAACCATTCATTTTCATTTAACTTTTATTTATCCTCGAGAGACCAATTGAGGGATACATCAAATACACAACAACAGGTGAAGAGAAAAACAATTGAAACATTTACACAGTGGCGAAGAGTGGCAGCAATTAAAATGAAATGGGTGAAAGTACAATATAGCCTAATTAAAACAGTTACAGGTAGAGTTTGGCAGATTTAAGATAGTTTGTTTAAATTGGTTAAAGGATATGAAGGTATTTAGTTTAATTATTATTCACACTTAAAGAAATGCTAGGTTAAAAATAATCCAACTTGGGAATTCACTCTGTTCCCTGAAAAAGAGCTTTTGGACGACTCTGACACACTGTTAAAGACCTACTTCACCGGTGGGAATATGAAGGTGTATTGAACTCTGAGATCCTATGTAGTATAAATGTGCAAAAAAAATTGAAATTGGTTCATCCTAGCCTGAGAAAAGGCAGAAAGAGTGTTTTATGGTCTCACTGTCTAACCCTACATTTCTCTTTCTCTTTCTGTGATGTCAATTTTTTTTTTTATATTTTCAATGTGTGTGTGTGCGTGTGTGTCTCTCTGTGTGTGTGTGTGTGTGTGTGTGTGTGTGTGTGTGTGTGTGTGTGTGTGTGTGTGTGTTAAAGTCTCTCTCCCAGGGTGACGGTGAGCTCTCCGGTTTGCCCACGCCCGACTCCACTCCGGAGCTCCCGATCAAGAACATCAAATCCTCACGACATCATCAGTACGAGACCAACCACAACTGCAACGCAAACGCCACGACAACAACAACGACAACAACAACAAGGGACCATAGCAACAGCAGCAAACCGCTAGCTAGCTGTTCAGCGGGAGCTAACCTGGGCTTTATGACTGTCCTTGGGAATTCTTTAACACCAAAAAATCCACCACAACAAGCGACTACATTTCTACCTTTTTCCCACAACAACCACCACCACCATCACCAAAGCAACGGAGCTAATTCTCAAATAGTAACGACTAATAATTCCACTTCTACGCATTCCCTACACCTTCCGGAAGAGCGGAAAATGCCCAGTAACCATGGGAACAGCAGCAGCAGCAACAACGGCGGCTTCCAAGGCCAAGGGATTATTTCGGACGTTTCGGCGCTGGACGAGCTTTTGAAACACATCCACGAGGT
Organism: Ammodytes marinus; assembly: GCF_949987685.1. Taxonomy (NCBI): domain Eukaryota; kingdom Metazoa; phylum Chordata; class Actinopteri; order Uranoscopiformes; family Ammodytidae; genus Ammodytes; species Ammodytes marinus. Next base: position 2,417,043 of record NC_137221.1, on the reverse strand, counting down.
CAGCGCGTCGGGCACGGGCGGGATCAAGGTGCTGACGTCGACCTCTACGTCTTCCCTCTTCACACCGGGACCCGTGAACTCTTCTTCTTCTCATCATCATCAGTTTCATCATAATCCCCACGCTCAGAGCAGCACTCGAACGCACCATTACAACCAACACAGCCATCACCACAGCAACCACCACAACAACAACAACAGCGCTAGCACTAGCATTAGCACTAACACCACTACTAGCAAAGGAGGTAGTGGAAGTGGGAGTGGTCACCAAATCCCCGAAAATGCCCCGACGTATTACAGCACGTCAACGTTGCCTAGAGACGGACTACCGAAACGCAACCCTGACGTTCCCATGGCGAATTCAAATTCCTCTTCATCATCATCATCATCACACTCCAATAATGCGGCCTCGTCCGTCAACTCTCCATCCAATATAATCCCTCAAACATCCGCTACGTCAATATCGTCAAATACGTCAAATTCGTCACTGCCGCTGATGTCCACTCCACAGCAGCAGCAGAATCTACAACACCAGGTCATTCCGGAAGCGCCCGATCATTCCGGAAGCGTGTCACATTCCGGCGGAAGTGTTTCGGTGTCGCGGCAACACTCCCAAAGACACTCGCTGATTAAGATGGGAGCTGTGCCGCGACATCATAGTTTTAACCAGCGGGGGGGGCGGGGCGCTCTCACACACACACACACACACACTCCTCCGAACACACACACACACACTCCAACAGACACCACACACACACCTCACACGCACGCTAACTTCCTGGCTAGAATGAACACAAATAGCAGCAGCAATGGCCCGCCTCCTCCCAGCCGTCCTGTCGTAAACACAAACGCTACAGCGAGTAACGAGAGCGGTAAGCGTGCGTCGATGGCGAGCGCGTCGTGCCTGACGCGACAGCACAGCTACAGCGAAGGTCCTCACGCGCACAGGGCCGGAGCAATCGTACGCAGATCGGTCTCGCTCAAACCCAAAGTTCCCCCCAAACCGCTGTTCCTCCCGAACACAGCGACGTCGCCGCAAAGAAAATACTACTAACTACTGAGAAGAAGAGCATTGAAGACAGAGGGGGGGAAAGGAAAATGGCGGCTTTTCAAAATGGAAGCCGAAAAATGTCAGAGGAATTTTCCTGAAAGGCAGAGATTTGAGAGAAAATGATATGGAGGGGGACAATGAATCAATCTCTCGTCATTTTAAATAAACCACGTCCGTCAGTGGTTGTTTATTATGCAACGTTGTCAGTAGCAACAGCACGGAAACACGACTACTAAGAAGACGACTGTAGGAAGGAATGTCAGACAGCCGGGGAATGTCTCCAGGCAAAAATAAGGACCAAAAAAGTGACAGAAAATGACCTTTTTCTAAGCGTTTTTTTTTTTTATGTCCTACCAATGAGACTGGATTGGATAGGTAACACCATTGACTATTGGTGCAGAAAACGAGGGTTCAAATGAGGGGTCCCTTAGAGGCAAAATCCTAAATGGCAAACGGCCTGTACCCCCAGTTGTAAGTTGGATAAAAAAACGTCTGATTTAAAAATGGACTTGGAATGTCCCTATAACTCCGAATTATGACCATAACATGTTGGTTGTTTTCAAGCTGGATGTATTACGGACGTCTCACGGACATACTTTGCTTTAAGGAATCGCCAATAAACAGCTACATTTTCCGAGGACAAGTTTCCCCTTGTGACAGACTGGGGATCAAAAGAAGTGGCCTCAGAAGAATCGTATAACACACACACACACACACACACACACACACACACACACACACACACACACACACACACACACATAAACACACACACAGACACACACACAAGCATTCCTATCATTCCCCCCTAGGCAAGGAGGAGGCCCTGGAACAAGTCTAGATGAATGCAGTTTTTATCTAATGCTTTTGATCTACTGTCCCCGGTTATTTGCACCTTGGCACGGAGCCCTAGCCCTGCGTTCCAATCCCCATACTTCACTACTATTTGGTACGCCAAAAAAAGGATTTAGGATGTCCCAATACATGCACGTCAATTGTAGTATGCTGAAAATACATAAATGCCTCAGTAACTCCAATTGCATTTTGGAGTATTCGTCTTTATTCTTGACATTTCTCAACATAATGGAAAAAAAAAATCTTCCTTATCTGATTTTTTTTCTCTCTCCTGTCTGTGGCCCTAAAACTCTTCTGTACTTTAGCATGTAGTGTAGTAAAAAGACTAAAACTCTTCTGTACTTTAGTATGTAGTGTAGTAAAAAGAAAGAGTATGTGAATTGGAACGCAGGGTAGATTTCACTTCACAGACAAAACCAAGGGAATCGGACTGTTTGAAAATGTGACATGGACTGAAATAAATCTGGGACATTTGGGATTTCTTTGATGATTCTTTTCATAGACACACTGTATGATGACATCATTAACATGTCAGAGACGCCCGAAGGGAAATTCCTCTTTTACCCTTTGGAAGACTGTGGCTGTGTTCGGAAAGCCCTACTAACGTCCTACTCATACTGAAAGCCCTACTAACGTCCTACTCATACTGAAAGCCATACTAACGTCCTACTCATACTAATTTCAACGTCAATTTGAGTATGTTGTGGTTGTGTATGCGAGTTTGTGTAGGCAAAAAATGCCCGGATGAGTACTTACTTCCGGGGAGATTTTCTGTATGGATCGATAGGTTACTTTACCTAGGCAACCGCCCCACAATGCATTGCGTCTTTTCAAACGACACAGAAGTTTTTTTTTTTATTCTTTATTGCTTCTGTATACTTCAGTGTAAACGGTCCGACGAACCTCGCATACACAATGGATGGTTAAGTAGACAGTATGT
>NC_137221.1:2326700-2399200 GCF_949987685.1 Ammodytes marinus | reverse complement strand
TCAACAAAAAACATCACACCTTTTAATACCTTAAAGGCTCTGGTTTAAAGCATGTGACACTTTGACTCCTGCCTATCTCCAGATCTCCCCCTGTTTTGTCCCCTAATGACACATACAATGTCTCTTCTAATTTATCCTAGGTTAAGTCCAGATTTCAGACCTGTTTCCTAGATACGTTTTTAGAAAGGAGGAGATTAGATAATAGGTTTTAATTATTCTGGTGGATGAATACCTCACATTTACCCCTAGCTTCAAAAGACTACCGTTAAGTCCTCACTAAGTTCATACACCTGGATGAGCTAGGCCAGTAGATAAATGCAATTACCTCCTATTTCAAGGAGTGTGTTATGGGATGTGTATCCTTAATTATCAGTGGTGTTGCCGTAGTGTAGGTTTGAATTGCTTACCTCAGGAGCGCCGCGATCTCTTTAAAGAAAACCCCTAATTAGGTCCTTGTTCCCAACTCTAAACTAAAAACTCAGGCCAAAGAGTTATAGCGTTTTCAAGAAATTTTATTCAACCAATATAAAAAGATTATACGTTCACAATATAGAAAGAAAAGATAAAATAAAATGAAAGGAAGGAAAATAAGGACCTACACTCCCATTAATGTGGTTAATATATGTAGAGAAGTATAAGACTTAACTTATGTGTTGTATGTCTTTTGTTCACATTGAATTTAGTTCATGAGTTCTCCAATTTCAAAGATTGTCCACTGTCTACACAACTTTAAATATCCTTGAGTAAATGGTCGAGCTTTCACCAAAGTCATATAAATTAGAATTTCTTCAAATCCTTATAACAATGGTGATTTTGCAACACAAATAGTCAGGAAAAGTTGGTTCAACAGTTCTAAACCTCAACTCGATGCCATTCCACAACCTGGTTCATCAATTAATTCCTATTAGTAACCCAAATGTTCCCTTACCAAACTTCTCAGAAAAAAGAATTGGTTCAGAGCTTCATCCCCTTCTTAAAAAGAAAAAATAACTGTCCTCAATTTTTCTAAGTATTTCGCACTCAAAAAGATTCAGTTTTTCTTTCAAGTTTTTCTTCTAAGTCTTTCGTCCATGCTGAAAGAACAAAAAAGTGGAACAGTCAAGACTTCCCCAAAAACCAGCCGCCTCTTGCTCAAAACCCTGGCTTTATATCGTCTGCAGACAGAGAGAGTGGGTGTGTATTAGGAGGAGAGAGGGTGGGGGTAAAGATGAGGGTGTGTGTGTGTCCAGCTCAAGGACCCACTGCCCCCCTTGTCTCTTTCACCCCTGACCTGTCCCAGGACAAGCCCAGACATGCCTTTTCAGAGAGGCCGTATGAATTCACAATTATGTATATATTTCAGGATAAAAACTTGAATACAACACTTTTAGTGATTCTACCTTAATATTAAAGGTCACTTGTTACCTTGCCTGTCTTATTCAAAATATCATACTTTTCCATACGAAAACAAGAAATATACATTTCCCATTCATCAAAGACCAAGATATGTGCAATGAAAAGTTGCAATATTCTTGGCTATCTCAACAATACAGCCATGCCACTGGCACAACTCTCAGAAATGTACTTTGCACTAGTTGCTCCATGCTTGTGGAACCAACTGCCACCTGACAAATGTGATTCCCCCTCCATTTCTGCCTTTGAATCAAGGCTCAAAACCCATCTTTACACCCTGGTGTTTCCTCCCCATTAACTATCTTACCTCTGCACTACTATCTGTGTTTATGTGGATGTATGGGCTTTACGTCTTTTATTTTGGTTATTGTTATTTTACCTTCATTGTTTACCTACTGAATGCACTATGTACAGCACTTTGGACAGTGCAAAATGTCATAAATGTGCTTTTATAAATACATTTTACTTACTTACTTACTTATAACTCACATAGGCCCTTTGGCACAAATCACCCCAACCCCAGACATTTGGATAATAAGCATGATGCAGCAGTTTAGGGCTGACATCGTGCTAACTATATAGACTCAAAGTGTAGCATACCAAAGCACTAAAACATGTGTCAAATGTTTTCAAACTTGTCTATAAGTGTTCAGACACAATAATCAAAAAACCTTGATCATGGGAATTTTACTTTGAAAGGCAAAACACAGTTTTTGTAGCTTAAATGTGCTTATATCTTATTCCTTGTGTCTCCCTTCTTTACAGGATGAGTCAAATGGATGGCTCTTCTTAAATATGTGGTCACATTTCCAATTTCTTCCACGGTTTTATAGAAACAAGGGGTGGCACAACATCCAAAATGCACAACTTAGGCCACTCTCCCCTATTTATCAATTTTTTTTCCATCTATTTTTGATTATATTGAGTATTTATGTACCTTGTCTCCTTAATTTCTAGAGTTTATTTGTTAGCCTGAATATGATTTCATTGTGATTATTGATAGGGCTGGAACTCTGTACAAGCCCATTGGGCTTCGTTCCCTCCTTGCACCATTAATTGTTAATGTGTGCTAAATAAATAAACTAAACTAAACTATGTGGAAAATCACGTTAGTTTTGGGCCACATCAAAATTAATACAACTAAACATCTCGTTTCAATGTAAAAATAACTACAACGTGTGAAAGGAACCGAGTATTTAATTATTTTATTCATACTGGAGAGATCAATTGAGGTGTGTGTGTGTGTGTGTGTGTGTGTGTGTGTGTGTGTGTGTGTGTGTGTGTGTGTGTGTGTCTTTGTGTCTTTGTGTGTTTGTGTGTGTGTGCGTGTGTGTGTGTGTGTGTGTTCGTGAAGTGTGTGTGTGTGTGTGTGTGTGTGTGTGTGTGTGTGTGTGTTCGTGAAGGCCTCCGCTGCGCGTCGGACAGTTCTCGCCTCCACGGTGTCCATTAATACATGATACATGGACACCTCGTCGGGCATTAACCCTTACGTGTTCCCCCCATTTCCACCACTGCTGGCTACTTGCTACTTGCTTAAGTCAGTGGAGAAAGAAACTAGATTCTCATAACTGATCGCCAATTGTTACCCAAGAGAAGTGGAAATACCTGCTTGGTTAATCGTAAAACAAGATACAATTTACGAGAAGTCAGATGGTGAGACAAAAACAAATCTCTTCCGTTTTCTTTGGGTCAATGCCAACACCTCATCAGTTTGTGTCAAACATGAAGTCAATCAGTGCCAGCATCTGGCGTGGTAAGAAAAATATTTAAAAGTTCCTGGTAGCACCTTTAAAGCTGACTCTTGGAATGAGGTGCATCTGTACCTTCTGTACAAACAGCTATAAACACACACACACATCAAGGTTGTTATTATCTTTGACTGACAGCTTGTTGTCTTAAGAACAAAAACATCACGCTAAGGTTACTGTGGAAACACAGGCGGTTATTTAAGGTCATCGCATGTTGATAGAGACAGAGGTGAAATGGGGCAGAGAGGGGAGTGACATGCAGAGCACGACCGCGGGTCTGCTGCTGGGGGGGGGGGGGGCCGCCCTACCAACTGAGCTAGAGGGGTGGGGAGGCACCCAGTTAATTACATTTTAGTCAATGTACATAGGGCACATTGAAATTCATCTTTTTTTATCTCCCCTCTCAAGTTCCCACACTCCAGAGGGGGTCCTCGCACAGGGTCAGCCATAGTACAGCGCCCCTGGAGCAGTTTGGGGTTAAGTGTCTTGCTCAAGGACACAATGGTAGAGATGGTGGTGCACCATAGATGTAATAGCAGCCACCACTAGTTTTACTACTAAAACCCTCCTGTCAGGTGCAGGGGATCCAACCAGAGACCTCATGGTTACTGGGAGCAACCAGAGACCTCATGGTTACTGGGAGGAGGAACCAGAGACCTCATGGTTACTGGGAGGAACCAGAGACCTCATGGTTACTGGGAGGAACCAGAGACCTCATGGTAACTGGTCGGCCCCCTTTCCTCTAGGACATCCTACCATCCCTAACCATGTCTTTGCATGAATTGTCTTTCTGTCCACACAACCGGACACTGAAACCGGAGCTTTTTGAAGGAAAACTGCATTTCTGTATCGGTGGTGACGGGGGACCTGGAGGATTGGGGAAACAGAGTAAAGCAGCTACTCCTGATTTCATGAAACAAATATGTAGGAATGTATTCACCTGGGGCCTCATTTATAAAGGTGTGCGTAGAAACCTTCCCAAAACATTGCGTTTGCACAAAGCCAAGAATGTGATGCGCAAAAAAAAGTTGAGATTTATAAAACTGTGCGGCGCACAGTTGCACACAATGAATGAATGGTGAATTGTGCGCGGACGATCTCCGCCCTGTGTCATCCCACTTCACCTCCCAGTTTCATCCCACAATCTACCATACATGGTGAATGCTAAATAGCCCTGAATATGATGACGCACTTAATAAGCACGGAATTTTGACTGACATGAGGAAAAGAGGGAGGCAACCGGCCGAAAAGAAAGCGACTGGGAAGGAAGAAAGCCTGTGCCATGCGTCGCTGTAACTGCCACACAAACACACACGCGCGCTGATCACATATCATGATTGGCACAGTCGTTATAGTCTTTGTTAAGCTGTTTTGCCCAACTTTGTACTGTATGAAATATCACGTATTAGCGAACCTGTAGGACTAGCCTATATATAGGCCTATATAAAATGTGTTGTGAGAAGTGAAATAATGCATTAGCCTATAGTCTATTCCAAAGCATTGTTTCCCTTCCGTGAGATCAACACATTTCCAACAACGTCAGATTATAGTTTAAACTTCCAGGGTTTGTTGTTATGGGAAAGAGATGCATAAAATAATTTGCTAAATTCATTCAATTAATATGATTTTATCTAACGAAATATATAGTTTTAATTAATATGGTTGGCCTTAACTTTGTACAAAACTACTTTTTACACACAGGCTAAAATATAGACTATTTGCTCTCCCGCTGGCCACTCAGGGACACACCTCCCGACGTATATGATATTATTATAGAGTAGAACTATAAGATTCAATTTAAAAATATAACCAAAATATGTATAGAACTACTTGATAAGTAAATCAACCTACATCATAACTGCATGCCATAGACAACAGTAGCCTATATTCGCAACAATAGGTACGCACATATAATTGATGAAATATATTGGGTGCCAAGGATATGTGTGTTTTTCCGATGACAGAGCTTTATTTCGTGGTGTTGCCATTGAGTGTCGCTGATTCCACCAGTCAGGAAAACCTTGCGGAAGCTCTACGCATGGTCAACAGTTGGTGTGGGAATACGCACACTTCTCCGCAAAGAATTCTTTTATAAATACCACCGGTTTGCGAGCGCACATTTCACCGCACATTCTGCCGTCTACGCAAGGTTTTTGTGCGCCGCAAGCTTTATAAATGAGGCCCCTGATGTTTAGAACGCTGGGGAACAACACATTCCTTTTCTGCGTGTCTGAGCTTAATTAAATCTGTCACTCAAACACTTTTACGGTAAACACTGGAACCGATCAATTAAAGATTAATGGCCTAGTTTATTCTTAGACTATGAAGGCCATTGTTCTCACAGAAACACATGTTGAACCGGTTACTGTGAGCAGCATCCCAACGCTGTCTGAAAACATGACGCTGTCTGAGAGGTCAGAGAGGTGAGTGTACTGTGGTAGATTTGAATGGTATTCATCAAGAGTGCTGAGCAGATAGACTCTAAAGGTTAACGTCAGATCCCTAGATGGACGTGTGTTTGACTTGGTGTTGCACAAGTAACGAAACGATATGTCTATTTGCAGATATTAAGACACATGATACCCCACACACACAGATATAAACGGGTCCTGTAACTAGCAACTTCAGTGCCATTGCGGCCTCAGCCTGCTGCTACTATGCTACCATGAAATCCTATGTCTGATGTCTGATGGAAATCTCCTGAAATAAACCTCTCTGAACACAATGATGATTGTCCTGGCCTCACCCTTTGTCTTGGTCGCCACGGGGGATTCGGCCACCACATTTGGCGTCACGATAACGGATATAACAGGAACTTGATGAGAGACTACCTGTACACTTCGGGACACATCTGTTGGAATGAGATCAGATGGACTGTTGCTGTTGAAAAGTGCTTGTCTGTTCCAGTATCTAAAAATAACTGAGAACTGCTACGGGAGATAATGTGTAAACGGCTGATAGTGCTCTGTGCCAAGTTCAAGGTCACGGCGTGAGCGTCCGGTCTGGGGGACTACACACAGAGGCTCCGTTATGGCCAGGTATCCACGTAATTCCACTGTTATAACAAAGAAACCGTGTGCAGTTTTATTGACTAAGACTTTGGGGAAATGGCTGGACTGGATTCGAGCTTGTTACGTCGCTCTGTGCTTTATGTACGCTAAGAAAATGAGGAAAAAGATTGGAAACCAACGTCTGTCATCAAGAAAGCTGACTGCTCGGGTTACTGCTCCTGCGCTGTCGCAAGTGCATGCCGTGGTCATGGCTGATAGAGGAGAAGGCCACACGCATACCAACCGCATACCAGCTTGGACTTTCCTGGGCCGCTAGCCACCAAAATTCCACGTCTGGCGGAGTCTGCCAATTATGTAATGGAGGAGCCATCCTCTGTGCCAAAGTTGGATGGACTACATTTCCCATGCAAGCTGATCACGTTTCGAAATATCTGAACTTGAGACTCTTGAGACTCGGCTGCAGAGGGCTCTCGCACCCTATTCTCATTTTATCTTCGTTCAGTGTTTAAGCTGTTGCTTGTTGGTCCTATTCTATTGTAGTTTGCTGCAGTAATGTGTTACACCTATGCATTGTATTCTACATGACTCATAAAGAGTGTTTTTGTGTTTTGTTGGAGGTTTCTGTTAGGCCATTCAAATATGTTTGGTTACATCTGATTTTGGTAGAAGTAGTTACTTCTAAATGGAGGAATGTGGTAGATTTGAATGGTATTCATCAAGAGTGCTGAGCAGATAGACTCTAAAGGTTAACGTCAGATCCCTAGATGGACGTGTGTTTGACTTGGTGTTGCACAAGTAACGAAACGATATGTCTATTTGCAGATATTAAGACACATGATACCCCACACACACAGATATAAACGGGTCCTGTAACTAGCAACTTCAGTGCCATTGCGGCCTCAGCCTGCTGCTACTATGCTACCATGAAATCCTATGTCTGATGTCTGATGGAAATCTCCTGAAATAAACCTCTCTGAACACAATGATGATTGTCCTGGCCTCACCCTTTGTCTTGGTCGCCACGGGGGATTCGGCCACCACAGTACTCCATGTCCAAGCGGGTTGGGTTGGTGGGATGTGTTTGCTGTCTGTATGTACGGTCCCCTCCAAAAGTATTGGAACGGTGAGGCCAATTCCTTTATTTTTCCTGTAGACCTGAAACATTTGCCACTTCAGAAGAAAAAAATTAAAAAAGACTTAGAGCTCTTATGAAACAAGGATGCCCCTATTGTAAGTTATAAAACAATCTGAAATGTTGCCTTAAATTCACTTGAACTGAACCAATGCCCCTTGTGTGACCTTTGGGCATGTATCGAAGTCCCAACTGCTGACAGGTTAAATAAACAGGTTTGAATAAGTGTGTGTGTGTGTGTGTGGGGGGGAGGGGGGTTGCATTGAAACTTCAAGGAAGTTCTGTAGAAAGATTCCTGAGTGTGTGTGGCTCAGAAGGTTTTCTTTAAATGGTTTTTGCCCAATACAAACAGGGCGACATCAATACATGGACATTACTTCTTCTTCTTTTTTAAACACAGACAAAGGCATTAAGAAAAACTATATAAAAATAGCATTCATTGCACTGATGGTCTTGTTTGCTGTTACATGTAATTCATGATCATCAGAGGAAAAATTTGACTGTTTCAGAAATATTTAAAAGTTCCTGGTAGCACCTTTAAAGCTGACTCTTGGAATGAGGTGCATCTGTTCTTTCTGTACAAACAGCTATAAACACACACACACATCAAGGTTGTTATTATCTTTGACTGACAGCTTGTTGTCTTAAGAACAAAAACATCACACGAAGGTTACTGTGGAAACACAGGCGGTTATTAAAGGTCATCGCTGTCTCCAGGGAAACACAATCGACATTTGAGTCCAAAACAAACTAGAGACTTTTGCCATGACTAATGACATGTCCACACGTACACGGGTATTTCGGTAAGTTAAGTTAATTACATTTTAGCAAAATGAACTCAAAAGTCTGCAGAAACATTTTGTCAGCCAATTTAAAGAAAGATGCAACCAAACTGATTGGAAGATGCTCCATCATGCAGCAAGATAATGACCCAAAACACACTGCAAAAACAACAAACGGGTTAATCATGGGGCAAGAAATGAAAGCTTTCAGACTGGCCAAGTCAATCTCCAGACTTAAACCCATAGAGCATGCATTTTACCTGCTAAAGAGGAGACCGAAGGGAGTAACCCCCCAAAACAAACAGCAACTGAAAGAGGCTGCGGTAAAGGCCTGGAAAAGCACCACAAAAGAAAAATGCAAAAGTTTGGTAATGTCAATGGGTCACAGGCTTGATGCAGTTATTGCAAGAGAAGGATTTGTGACAAAATATTAAGTTTTATTCACTTTAATTTATTTTAAGTCTATCTGTTCCAATACTTTTGCTGACCTAATAATGTGGTGTTCCTTTACGAATAATGCTATCTTCACAGTTGTGTATCAGATCCAGATGTTAATACCTGGAAATGAAAGCTGAAATGTTGATCTATTGTCTCATATTCATCTTTTGGTGTCAAACCCAAATGTTTCCAGTCTACAGCAAAAATAAAGGAATTAGCCTCACTGTTCCAATACTTTGGGAGGGGACTGTATATGTAAACCAAAAAATAAAAACCATAGACATGTGAGTTAAATATTGACTATGCGGGTTTTACTCTGTGTTCCCCCCATTTCCACCAGTGCTGGCTACTTGCTCCCAAAGATTTAAGTCGGTTGAGAAAGAAACTAGATTCTCATAACTGATCGCCAATTGTTACCCAAGAGAAGTGGAAATACCTGCTTGGTTTATCGTAGAACAATATATAATTTATGAGAAGTCAGATGGTGAGAAAAAAACAAATCTCTTCTGTTTTCTTTGGGTCAATGCCAACAACCCATCAGTTTGTGTCAAACATGAAGTGAATCAGTGCCAGCATCTGGCGTGGTAAAAAAAATATTTAAAAGTTCCTGGTAGCACCTTTAAAGCTGACTCTTGGAATGAGGTGCACCTGTACCTTCTGTACAAACAGCTATAAACACACACACACATCAAGGTCGTTATTATCTTTGACTGACAGCTTGTTGTCTTAAGAACAAAAACATCACGCGAAGGTTACTGTGGAAACACAGGCGGTTATTTAAGGTCATCGCTGTCTCCAGGGAAACACAATCGACATTTGAGTCCAAAACAAACTAGAGACTTTTGCCATGACTAATGTCATGTCCACACGTACACGGGTATTTCGTTGAGTTAATTATTATTATTATTTTTTTTTTACATTTTTCATGCTTTGTTGATAGAGACAGAGGTGAAATGGGGCAGAAAGGGGAGTGACATGCAGAGAACGACCGCGGGCGGAAATCAAACCCGGGTCTGCTGCTGGGCCCGGGGGTGTGGGGGAGGGGTATGCCTTACCAACTGAGCTGGGGGGTTGGGGGCACCCAGTTAATTACATTTTAGTCAATTGTACATAGGGCACATTGAAATTCATCTTTTCTCATCTCCCCTCTCAAGTTCCCACACTCCAGAGGGGGTCCTCACACAGGGTCAGCCATAGTACAGCGCCCCTGGAGCAGTTTGGGGTTAAGTGTCTTGCTCAAGGACACAATGGTAGAGATGGTGGGCACCGTAGATGTAATAACAGCCACCCACTACTTTTACTACTAAAACCCTCCTGTCAGGTGCAGGGGATCCAATCAGAGACCTCATGGTTACTGGGAGGAGGAACCAGAGACCTCATGGTTACTGGGAGGAACCAGAGACCTCATGGTAACTGGTCGGCCCCCTTTCCTCTAGGACATCCTCCCATCCCTAACCATATCTTTGCATGAATTGTCTTTCTGTCCACACAACCGGACACTGAAACCGGAGCTTTTTGAAGGAAAACTGCATTTCTGTATCGGTGGTGACGGGGGACCTGGAGGATTGGGGAAACAGAGAGAAGTGTACTCCATGTTTAAGCCGGTTGGGTTGGTGGGATGTATTTGGTGTCTGTATTTTTATGTAAACCAAAAAATAAAAACCATAGATATGTGAGCCGCGTGCAGCTTTTACTCCCATTTCCACCACTGCTGGCTACTTGCTCCCAAAGATTTGAGTCAGTGGAGAAAGAAACTAGATTATCTTGGTCTATTGTTACCCAACAGAATGTAAGTGGAACTACCTGCTTGGTTTATCGTAACAAGATACACTTTATGAGTCAGAGGGTGAGACTAAAACAAATCTCTTCCGTTTTCTTTGGGTCAATGCCAACAACCCATCAGTTTGTGTCAAACATTAGGTGAATCAGTGCCAGCATCTCTACGTGGGTTACGTGTTACCGGTATTAGGTTGGGACACACCCAGTGATCAATATAAGAGCGGCTGCCTCAGCTCATAGGTACCACAGGTGAACAGGCTGACAGGTAAACTCCTTCACATCACGGACTGACTGCAGCGACCGCCACCATGACACCAGCCTTCATCTTCCTCCTCTGCCTCGCGCTCCCGGTATTTATATTTTAACCCTTTTAGAGTCAAATTTTACACGTGTTTAACTTCAGATATGCAAAACAATTTTTTTATTTAAACAAGATATTATGATATTCTCAGTAAAAGCTTTTTTTTTACCATTTAAGTAAATTCCTAAGGTCTCTAAATAACAATTTGACATCTGTGGTGTTAGGGGTCAATTATGAGCCGGCAGAAAATAGTGGCTGTTTCATGAATCTTTAAGGTTGTTAGTGGCTCTGTGGATCAAATTTAGTCTCAAACAAGAATCATCTTCGACACTTTGTAATCTACACAACTTTTTTACCTTTTATACATATCCTAATGTAAACAGGTCAACCCTCAACGCTACTGATGTCACTATCGTTAAATTTAAAATGTTTTCTCTTTTGGATTTCTCCATGTAGATTTATTTACAAACGACCCAAGCCGGCCCTGTGAGGTTTAACTGTGGCGGCAGACAGTGCCCTTCTGGTCAGGATTGCCTCCTGGTGGACGGCACATCTCGCTGCATGGACCCGTGTGATCACTACACGCCGCTAGACGACGCCTGGAGAGCCACAGACAACAGACAACCGCCTTGGCACTGCGACCGAAACACAGCCTGGCAGGGCTGGTACCGTCTGTTCCTTGGTAACAGCAGCGTTTCGATGCCAGAGAGATGCACTAAGCCAAACATGTGTGGAACTCAGGCTCCAGTGTGGCTGAAGACGCCCCACCCGCAGCTCTCTGCAGGCATCATACAGGCCCAGGTCTGTGGCAGCTATACGAGTGGCTGCTGCCAGTTCAAGCAAAAACCAATCCATGTGAAAGCCTGCTCAGGAAACTACTACGTCTACAAGTTTGTAAAGACCACTACCTGCAATCTAGCGTACTGTGCAGGTAAGCAACAAGTTCCTTCTATGCGTCACACTGTAGTATCAAAGTTGAGCCAAATGCTGAGATCAAGATCCAGAGGCTTCAGCTGCTGAAGCACAAAGTTATAAGTCTAGTTCTTCAGACTGACAGCGAATGGAATCCTTATTCCATATAATGTATCAGGAGATGATCATGTCTTAAGGATAATTCAGACCATTGGTTCCATCAGATTCTCTAGTGGACTCATTTGTTTTGTGCTCCATCAGATGTCAACACTAAAACACCTGTGTGTAACACCTGCACTGCAGCTGAGACCTGTGTGAGCAATGGCACCGTCTGGAGGTGTGAAGGTGAGTCTGAGTGACCATCAAACATCCACCATTCCACATGATTTACCTTGATGGTTTTGACACAAAAAGAGTTTGGTGTATATTTAATTTACCATTTCTAATATTTTCCCTTCCTGGTAGAAACTTCCCCAAGACAGTTGACTACTTCACCAACAGGTCAGATTGTTATGTGCTGGTTTGTGTGGTGTAACATCAGTCTACATGTTGTTGAAGCTCAAAGTACTTTTATACCCACAATGCCTTGTTCTCAACTGTAGCTAAACCCAGATTTCCGGAATCGGAGCTGGTGTGTGGACGGGAGCAGATGCGTCTGACGGTTCTGAAGAGGATCCTGGAGGAACAAGGCCTGAACGGTTCCTCTGCTCACCTGGTCGACCCGCGCTGCCACCAGCAGCTGGACGGCCAGGAGACCTTCTCCTACCTGGTGGACCGGAGGAAGACCTGTGGAAATGTGGTCAAGGTCAGTGAGAGTGTAAAAATGTAAATATAGTGTACTATAGAGAAAAATACCTGCCAAAATATTATGTTTATTTTCCATCTAAGATAAAATTGATTTTGCTTTTAAGGTCAGAAAAAACAGGGGTTATTGTTAAAACAGGAACCTTTCTGAGAAATGTCCTGCCATTGTTTAAGTAATATTTATTTTAATTTTTTGTTTTTGTTTTGTCCTTGCTGTACACCATTGTTTGTTTGTAATAATTTAATTTGAATTGTGTGCTCCATGCCAAGTGCTATGGCCGTGAGCCGTAATAAATAAATGAAATTAAATGAGAATCAAGAACAATTCAAGGCACTTGTCTTTAGAAAAAAGGTCAAATTCCTTTATCACATCTAGGCCCGACCACACATATGTCTGCGCCCCCTTTACACCTATCAATGTGTGCATGTGCTCATCCCTAAATCAACACATACATGTATTTGGAGAGAGACTAACTCTGGGTAGGGGGCTACATGATGGATGGACACACACACTCTTTGTTGTCCATTGAATTGTCCTCAAGCAACTAGAAAGCTTCCCCACTTTCTGTGAAATGGTATTCGAGATAGCCCTGATACAAACATACATCAGCCTCAACACATGTCAAACCATTGTGTCCATTCATTGTCGTTTTCAGAACAACGGGACCCACGTCACGTACTCCAACATTGTGTTTGTGTTCCCCTCCGGTCGGTCCAATGGATCGATCTCTGTCCCGACGAGATTCCCGTTCTCCTGCGACTTCCCGCTGGATGACATCACCAGCCTGGACACCGCCATCAGATTCCAGCCGCCGTGAGTTCACCACCTTCACCGCATGGCTATGATGTTCAAGCCTGATCGGGAACGTATCAATGTTCAGCCTGATTCAAATATGTTCATTACAGTTGTGTTTGTCGTCTCTTTGCAGGGCCAGTAGATCGGGTGGGGAAGGTGTGGTGAGTTCAGGCGATCCCACCAGAGCCTCCATGACTCTGTACACGAGGCCAGACTTCAGCGAGGCGTTCCCGGCCGGCCCCGTCCGCCTGCCGCTCGGCTCCGCTCTGCACGTCGCTGTGTCCGTGAACAACACCGAATACGACGGCTTCGGGCTGCTGCTGGAAACCTGCTACTTCACAAACTCTCCCAACGCCAGCGACCCCCGCAAACACTTCCTGATCCAGAACAGGTGACCATCACAGTCAAAACTCAAGTCAAAGTCAAAGTCAGCTTTATCGTCGATTTCCTCATTATGTCCCAGACGTACAGAGGAATCGAAATTATGTCTCTCTCCGACCCACAGTGCACTAGTCCTAAAGGATACAATTAGATAATATAAGTAAGTAATATTTACAATTAATACATTCTAAATAGTGCAAAAGGTAAGGCACAATAAAACGGTATAAAAAAATACGAAATTGAAATGTGCAATATGAGGAACATTATTTATAATATTTGCAATATGCAGTAAACTGAAGCAATTGAATGTGAACATTATTATGGCCACAAACTGCTATCTCTGTCAAATGCATGTTACTAGCTGCGGTGGGCCCTTTGTTTACATGCTAGTTTAACTACTTCAGTCATAATAGATGTTGAGATGCAAAAACCCATCGATCATCACAAAATGGACTTTGGCAACTGTTTTAAAAGTCACATATCAAACCAGAATGAACTGAGTCTCGTTGTGTTTTGGATTGTTGGTCGGAAAACATGTTTACAAATCCTGAAGTCCTTTTGAGAATTTCTACCAAATTATGTAATTGAGTTTCGTGTTTTTAAGTAATGAGCATGACTGCAGTTCCTCTAACGTCCACTAAATATTACCTGTGTAGAAGAATCCTTATTGCCAGTTAGAGGGCAGATTTTCACAGCGAAAGTTTAGCTAAACGAGGCTGTAGCCATGGGAACAACACAGGGGTTGGACCAAATCTGCCCAAATTTTTTTTGAAATTGTATTAACTTATCTCCTGTCATTCTAAATTATAAAAACAAACAATAATTATTTAGATTGAGGATGTGTGCCTCTCCTGGAAAAGCAATTTTCTTCTTTACTCATATTTTTTACAACAATATGTTGCTACATTTTGAGCATATTTGAATACTGGGGGGGAGTGTCCCTCTCCGTGTGTATTATAAATACGACCCTTAGAGCTAAATAACAACAGAATTTGAGCTGTGTGATTGCCCCCCCCCCCCCCCCCCTCCATCCAGGTGTGCCGTTGACCGTCGCCATGTGCAGGTGATAGAGAGCGGTGCTTCTCTGCGAGCTCGTTTCTCTGCTCTGCTGTTCCTGTACCACGGGACCTATGAGGACGTTTACCTGCACTGCAGCATCAGCATGTGTGACCGCAGCAGCGCCCCCTGCAGCCCGGTGAGTGAAGTAAACATTTTGACAATTTGTCATTGATTGTATTCCTTTTGTTATTTTATATTATATTATCTATTGCCTGATGTCTGTCCTGGGAGAGGGATTCCTTCCTTTCTTTCCTCAGTCGAGCTAAGGGTCTAAGGGCAGAGGGTGTCAGACTCTACGGAATGTGAAGCCCACTGAGCCAAATGTCTATTTTTGATATTGAGCTGTAGAAATAAAACTGATTAGATTAGATTTGAGTGCACCTGTCCTGTCCTCATACACTCAGAGCAGTCAGTGGTCATCAGAAATGTGTTGCAAAGTTTTCAAAACATTTTAGGGTCAAGGGTCAAGTTTTCAATTCTCTTATCGGCAGGTCTTTGTGAATAAACAAAATAAATAACTATAAAAACTTCTTCTCGGTTTTTAGAACTGTTCCAGGCGCCAGGCTCGGTCCGCAGACTCCTCCGACCAGCTGGCTGTTGCTGTCGGACCAATCAGCTGTGAGTATTTCCCGTTAATAAAAACACATCTGTTCTTCTTTGAAACATACCCTGTGTTCCAAATCACATACTCTTTATTTTTTTCTATTCTACATACTACATCTGACCATAAAAATTATCTAGCTAGTATGCAGCATGCTACAATTAGGACATACTTTAACTTATTTATGTCATCATATTATTGCGCCTTGATCTTGCCTCTTGTCTCATCATTCCTGATCAGAATTTGGCCACAATAATTGGGATATCCTAAATCTTTTTTCTACCATACTAAATAGCAGAAAGTAAAGTATGGGGATTGGAACGCAGCCATGGTCTTCAGGCTCTGATGAATAAATGTTTCTCTATTTGTGTCTTCAGGGTTTTGAGGAGCAGAAGACGAAGTCGCCGCAGCTTTTTACTTTTTTTCATTTTAATCATTAACAGAAAATCAACGCTAATCAATGTTACCAGATATAGTCACTAGCTGGGTTTACATGGACATTCATAATCCAATTAAGAATGTTGGATCAAGGCCAAACCGAATCAAACCGTTCCATAAAGTGTTTATTCTGAATTAAAAGGAAAAAGGTGAAGGATATTTCATTGGGTTGCAGAGCGGCGATTTAAACCTTTTCATAAACCAATCAATAGAAAAATTGTTCCATATAAATGATTAAAGCCGATTACTTTCTGGCTATGTTGTTCTGAGCCTGTGCACTAACTGGATCTCATCAGATACAACATTTTTAATTCAAACTATTTGGTATTTTAGTCTCATCGGAGGGATTGTAATGCAAGTCAGGAACAATTCACTTTTTTAAACAAGTACACGAAAACATTTTAACAAATAAAGATTGCAACAGTCCGCTCTCACGGAAGCAAATAAAGGCAGAACCACTTTGCACGTTTCAAACTGATCGAAGGCTTTGGGCATTTTAACATCTGATCCATTCATAACCATTCATTCTTAACGTCCATGTAAACAGTAAATTTGGAATCTGCAAACTGAATTAATTCATTCAGTTGGAAGAAATATTATCCATGTTATTAATCAATCAATCCTTAACAGTGTGAAATCAACAACACTTGAAGCTGATAAATCTTTTTATTTTTGTGATGATTAAACATAAATAAAATCTATATATTGCACTTTACATTGAGTCTGTTTTGTACCTGAGTCAAAAGTTTTTATTTATGTATTGTGTATGTATGTATTATTAAGTGTACAATTATTGTTCTCCCCCATACTTTTTAAGTGCACACTGTAAACAATTGCTGTAAATTTACAGCAGGATTTCAACAGCATTAACCTGTTATTTATAAAAACAGCATTTAACTGTTAAAATAAAAGGCAGTCTGTTAAACTACAGTCCTTTGCTGTCATTTTACGGAACGGTAATGTTTTTCAAAAATACTGAACTTTCCTGTTTATTTACCATCAAACTTGGAAGGGACAACTTGACGTGAGCTGTCTGCACATGTGAAGCTCATACAGTTTTCTTCATTAATCCTCATCCATCCACATCTTAACTATTAAGTGTTGTTTACTTTATATCCTCTGATTAAGTTTACTTAAAGTTGAGTTATATCTACTTGGAAATGGAAATTGCAGTTAACATAATTAAACCAAGTTAGTCTTACTTAACTGAAGAGTTGTGTTTACTCAGTAAAATGAAGGAAACAGATTGCCTTAGATAAATCAAGTAAGCACAACAAAGTGTATTGTAGAGACGCCCCCTTTCCCACAATGACTTGCACTGGACTAAACGTTTGTTATGTTGCTATTTGGACCCTCAGTAAAGGGGATGTTTCATTCCATTACCTCACTATGCATTTTATTTAAATAAAACATTTCTGTGTGAACTAACTGTTATTTTTGGTTATAACAAATGGTTTGTGGAAATCTTAAACAAGATCCCTAGTTCAACTCAGGAGACAATTTACAATAGAAATTAATCATTCCATTGAACTTGATATATTGTAAAACATGTCTTGAAGAAACAAACAGAAGCTGCTCTCTGTGTTTAGCATTTGAACAAATAGGGGACATAGTAAACTTATATAGGGTTGAAACACATCTGCCCAATGAAATATAACATCCCCTTCGCTCACGGTGAAAACAGCAACATAACAAACATTTAGTCCAGGTTCATCCCTTTTTTCATTAACAGTATAATCCTGTCAATTTTAGTGACAGTCAAATAATGTTAATTTAACAGTAAGAAAATGGCAACCCTGCTGCCAGTTGATTAATGTTTTTTTACAGGGAAATTTCTTACAGTGCAGGTCCTCAATTCATTGGTTGCCCTGCCCCAGATTTAAAAAGTGTAAGAGGCCACGCCCCTCACACCGTTAGTCCGATTGACTTGACATTTCTCACACAGGTACACCTGAGGGTGCTCTACAAAAAAGCCTCTTGGTCCATGTAAGTCCGCCTTGAAATATCTCTAGCTAATTTACATAAACTGAAAAACAGGTTCTTCCCCACAACTTTCTCAAATTTTAAGCGATCAACACAAAATTGATCATGAAGCCTCGGGGGAATGAGATACAGATGTCCGTAAAATATTAGTAGAAATCTTGAAAACCATGGCCGCCATTGACCAAAACGTTTACGCAGGGGCGGAGCTTAGCAGCTAATTGGCCATGACTCATTGACCATAGGTCCAGTCATCATAAAAGTTGCTGGATATGTGCAGAACACATGTGGGTGCCTGTCCCCCAAGGCCTTTAGAGCAAAACCCATAGGGGTGTCACAAATGCGAAAACCATAGCTCAGTAATGTAATGTTTGACAGGCTACGCCCCTCGCCCCCTGACTCTGATTGACTTGACTTCCAATTTGTGTTAATTCTTACACCCTTTGGACAAAAGCGGTAGTGTTTTTACTATGCCAGAGGTAGTGTTTTTACTATCACAAAGGCATTAAGAAAAACTATGTAAAAATATCATTCTTTGCACTGATGGTCTCGTTTGCTGTTACATGTAATTTATGATCATCAGAGGAAAATTTAGACTTTTTCAGAAATATTTAAAAGTTCCTCGTAGAAAGAATTTACAGAAGCTACGGTGGCCTTCAAGGACAATACACTAGTTACTAAAGATGGCATCATCCACCACTGCCTCAAGTCTTTCCCACAATATCAAGTGATGAGGTGAAGATGTGTTTAGTTAGACAGGTGCATTTCCAGAGGACACCCTCTATCTAGTAAATCAGCTCAATGTTTCCACTGGTGTGTGTGTGTGTGTGTGTGTGTGTGTGTGTGTGTGTGTGTGTGTGTGTGTGTGTGTGTGTGTGTGTGTGTGTGTGTGTGTGTGTGTGTGTGTGTGTGTGTGTGTGTGTGATAATGAGGGGTTAAAAGTTTACACACATGATATTAACATCTTCTAATGACACCAAACGATTTTCAGCAGGCAGAAGGGAAAAGCATGTGACTTTTTCTCTTTAGGGTGAAATCAAAAAAATATGGTTGTATGTAAAAACCTGCAAATATTTAATTAGTTTAGATTTGAAGAACCAACATTTCCTATTTCAGTTAATATAAGACACTTTAACTGTAGAAATGTGTGTTGTATTGTATAGGAATACAGACATAATCTCTGCACAATGGTCTGCACTTGTACATAACTTAACTTGTACTTAACTTGTTCTTTGCCCTTTGTACTGCGTTATTTTACCGTTTGTGTTCTGTGTTGTGTCTCCTGTATGTTTAGTTAGTCTGTAACTTTGTGTTGCTGCTGATGCCTACCTGAACAGGTCTCTCTTGTAAATGAGACCCTGGGTCTCAATGAGATTTTACCTGTATAAATAAAGGTTAATACAAAATAAAAAAAATAATAATTATCTATTATAAAATAAAATAGATATACTATTTGAGGGACGATATGAATACAATGTGTGGCTGCAGATGTAGATTTTGTTGGGAAAAATCTGTTAAAAATCCTCATGTTGCCATAATTCATACAGTGCAGGGAGTGGCAAAAAGAAATACATTATTTAAAGCCTAATTTTAAAACATAATTACCCCACAACTTTCTTAAATTTTAAGCAATCAACACGAAAGTCTTGGGGAAATGGGGAATGAGATACAGATGTCCGTAAAATATTAGTAGGAAATTTTGAAAACCATGGCCGCCATTGACCAAAACGTTTACGCAGGGGCGGAGCTTAGCAGCTAATTGGCCATAACTCATTGACCATAGGTCATACATACACCCCGTTCTCCCCTACTATTTGAGGTACGACACCACGGTTGATATACAATGTGTGGCTACAGATGTAGATTTGGTTGGGAAAATCATCATGTCTTTTACAGTTGCATAAATTCATACAGTGCAGGGAAAGGCAAAAAAATACATTATTTAAAGCCTAATTTTAAAACATCATAAAATTATAGAGAACACAAAACAAAATAAATCATTAATATCTCATAACATTTAAAGTAAACTAATAAAATAACTTGGATACATATACAAACCAACCAAAATTTTGAGGACAAAGAATCATATTGAATATTACTTCAGCAGGTAAGAAATGTAGGACAATGAACATTGAAAGGTTGACAAGTTAGGTAGGAGTAAACCTGAGAATTTGCTTTAAAGTTAGTTTTGAAATGCTCAGGAATATTCCCTTCACTTGAGTGTATTTTAAAAATAAAAACTGATATATGCAAAATATTAATGTCAGAAATAGCAGGAATCTGGAGTTTGTGAATTTGAGTAAGGATACAGTTTGTGGGGAGGGTGAGCACAAATTAAAAATTAAAAAGTTTTAAAGATTTATAAAACTCGATGCAAACTACATTTACAATATTGCTTCTGGGTAATGTCTGTCATTAATTCAGTTTCAAGGGCCTTTATTTGAACTGTAACTGTGTTGCGTGATTTTTAGTGAAGGATGTGACCGTTCTTATCCTATTTACATTGTCTGTATTATATTTAATGACCGGTTTTCATGATGACTTCATGGACAAACATCTCTCGTAAAAAAAGTGTAAGACATATTAAAATAACCTGCGATTATCCCACAGCATCCTGAGTTTCTGTTAATCTCCATGCATGATCTGTTGAGGACAGCTCCAGTTGACTGACTCTGTGTGTTTGCATATGTGTCCTGCCTCTCTGCTCCCAGCCGTTAAGAGGCCAGTGTTGATCAGTGGCTGTCCAAGCCTTTCAGAGAACCACTGACACGCCGGCAGCACAATGATGATGTCTGTGATTCTCCTGCTGGCCACCCTGGGGCTCCTTGTTCAGGGTGAGACTCTCTTCTGAAAACTTTGCTTCAGGACTCAACCAGGTTCACCAGCACAATGATGGAGCAACACTGAAACAAGCAGCGTTTACCTTCTTCCATCTGCTCTCCATGTTAAAGAGATGATGCTCTTCTGTTTGGAGGCTGATCATCTTCCTCCAAGCTGGATGTGTCTCAGTAACCCTTCTCCTCTTTCTCATGTTTTACAGGTTCATCAGGAGAAATCATCCTGACTCAGTCTCCTGAATCTCAGTCTGTTGTTCCAGGACAGACTGTCTCTATCAGATGTCAAACCAGTTCATATGTTAGTAACAACCTCCACTGGTACCTTCAGAAACCTGGAGAAGCTCCTAAACTCATGATTTATCACGTTACATCCCGTCATGCTGGAGTTCCAGGTCGTTTTAGTGGAAGTGGATCTAGCACTGACTTCACTCTGAGCATCAGTGGAGTTCAGGCTGAAGATTCAGGAGTTTACTACTGTCAGCAGAGTGCCAGCAGACCGTTCACACAGTGATATAACGTCGTACAAAAACCTCCTCAGCTGGAGAGGAACTGATCTGACTCAACAGCTGCACTGAAACTAGAACAACAGAGGTTTGACTGAACAAAAAGTCAATAATAATTCACAAGAACTTCTTAACACTAAATATACAGTATTACATTTAACCCACAATGTTCATTTTAATTATTTAAAAATAATAAAAACTAACCTCTTTGATTATGCAGCACACTTTAAGTTATTTGATACATGTATGTCAATGAATGTGTTGTTACCAACCCATGAAAACTAAAATTGTAAATATTATTTTATTATTTTAAACAATTTTGCTTTAAAACCTGAACATACTCATTGTGAAATAAGTTTAAAATCTTCAACTCAAAAAAACAAATTTAGTTAATGACTGAAATAATACTAATCATGTCTAAAATATACTGTAGTAGTTTAGTCTGCTTTGTTCACCAAGGAAACAAATGTATTTCATGATTTAGACCAAATGGGATAAACACAATTTTTAAACAACTGAAATTTAATTTCAGTTGTTTTGTCATCTCTGTTTTTTTGTCTTTGTGGTTCTTTAGCAGCAACATTTTGTAAATATAAATCCACATCTACAAACTTCACATCAAACTTATTTAATTTATCTTGATTATCTTTATCTTAAACCGAAAACTATTAATGAAAAAAGTGACAGTGATCTATTTTATGTGGGATCGACTTGACATTGATCTGTGCACTTGTTGTCACTTTTATGTCGATTTTTCATTGCTATTGATAGTTTATGTTTTTATTTATTTGATCTAAATGGATGGGATTGACTGTAAAGTTGTCTTGCCCCTTGGGGATTGATAAAGTATTTAAAATCTTTATCAGGCCGTGAGTAAGTTCTTATGTTTGTTCGCCATGATGCCTGTGGATGAATGTTCATTAGGACGTCTTGTGTCGTCTTTCATTTTATGCTAAACGAAAAGTAATTAACAGAATACAATAAACGGGAAAATTGGAAGATCATTAAAAAAGAATTGTAGTTGTTTAATAGACATTTAAAAAGTTAGAAGGCGAATAAAAAGAGGAAGAGTTCATTTAGAGTTTGTTGTGACAGAGTCAGAGAGCCGTGTCTCTACAGTGAGAGGTTTTTGTACGGCGACTCAACCAGTTTGTATCACTGTGGTACACGTTCGGTGGAGGAACCAGACTGGAGGTTGGAAGTAAGTTCAATCTTTGATGTTTTTTTATTAATTCACGACCAACTACTTCTTTCCTGAAAGTACATTTTCCTCTCAAAACTCAAACGTGATGATTTTACATCTGGACTTTTAGTTTTTGCAACAGTTTAGTCTAAAAACCAAGGTGTAGTTTTTCATTAGTAATTAAATCATGGAGGTAATTATTACTTTAATTTCTTTGTGTAGATGAGAAGTGGGTGTATTTAGATTTCTAGGTGAAATTTGAAAGTTGAGGACTTGTAGTTGTAGTTTGTCAGACAGAGTCAGAGAGCCGTGTCTCTACAGTGAGAGGTTTTTGTACGGCGACTCAACCAGTTTGTATCACTGTGGTGGACTTTTGGTGGAGGAACCAGACTGGAGGTTGGAAGTAAGTTTCTGCTTAAAATATTAAATATAGTATCACCGGTTAAGGCTCAAATTATTGTGTGTGAACATTGTAAATGGATATACATTTCCAGACGGCTGATTTAAATCAATTTACAGACTCAGTTTTAGTTCTCATTTCTTTAACCTTGAATTTGAGCTGCACTGAGCTTTTTTTAAACGTGTGCATTTAATCTGTTAAATGTGAACAGCATGAACTGAAGCAAACATTAAAAAACAACCCTCATACTTTAATTTTTCACCTTCCATTTTGTCGCTGAGTAAAACTTATTTTTAATAGTTTGACTTAAGACAAAAATACTTTTTGTAAAATGTGAAAAATCGTTGACATAGTCTCAGTCTCAAATAGTCCTCAAAGCTTAATTTGAAATATTGTGGACGGTTCTCCGGAGTACAAAGTGTTTAAATCTTGTCAGTTTTTATGGCCGATAATGTCTTTGAACTGTGGATCTCATTAACTTTTAACCTTGGAGAGTTTTAACAGTAAATATGTTTAAATGTTCCAGGACTTTGACCAAACGAGTGAAAATATATTCAGACCACAATTTAATGTTTTCTTCAAACAGTAAACAATATAAAGTGTGATTGTTTCATGTGTAGTGTAGTTTAAAGTATTCAGGTCAGATGAGGACTCTGTCTGTGCTGATGTGCATGAGAGGTTTCTTTAAGGGAAGTGAAACAATGTGTGAGTGAGTGACTGGTGGAGCAGAGAAACCATCTGACTGTAACTCCTTCAATGAGTAAATCCACTCTCACACAGTAAAGGTGTCCCAAGATGCTGGTGTTTGGTGGACGGATGTGACTTAATTGGTCTTTTATTGTATTTTCGATAAAGTTAGGTGCCACATTCTGTACATTTTAAGGAGAAACTACATTATATTAGGGAATTTAACATTATCAGGTGCTACAAGGTGTCCAAGATGCTGGTGTTTGATTGACAGCTGTGTGGTCCCAGTCCTCTAAGCTGATTGGTGTCTCCTCTAGGTGATGTCCCCCCCACCCTGACGGTGCTGCCCCCCTCCACAGAGGAGCTGCAGCAGGGGAAGGCCACGCTCGTGTGCCTGGCCAACAAGGGCTTCCCCTCAGGCTGGAGTCTGGCCTGGAAGGTGGACGGCACCAGCAGCTGCAGCTGGGAGGAGAGCAGGAGCCCCGTGCTGCTGGAGAAGGACGGCCTCTACAGCTGGAGCAGCACCCTGAGGCTCCCTGCAGACCAGTGGAGGAAGGTGGGCTCTGTGACCTGTGAGGCCACCCAGGGCTGCCAGGCTCCGCTCTCAGAGACACTGAGGAGAGACCAGTGTCCCCAGTCCTGAGCTGACTCACTGGGACTCTGCTGCTGCTTTGGTTCTGGGATTGTCTCTCTGTCTGCTCTCAGAATCTCTCTGGCACATTTTCTTTTATCATGTATCATCATTAACGTCTTCTTGCTTTTATTGATTGTTTTAAAATCTGAAAACAATAAAGATTTAATCCTGTTTAAAATCTACATGACATCCATTCTTTGGTATTTATTATACAGTGATAATCGTCAGGTTGACGCACAAAGTCACAACAGTAACAAGTCCATTTGTTCCAATAAAATCACAAAGTTTTCTGTTTTTATAACATCTGCTCCGGAATAAGATTAATAAATTCATGTTTTTCATTAGCGACATTGAATATTCTTTAGTTCTAAATTCAAAAATCTAAATAATAATGAGATTTTGTTAGGAACAGAAACATCAGGGTATCGTCTGCATATATTGTGATTACATAAATATGATTTGAAGCAAATAATATTTAACTTTGGAAGTTTGACAGAATAAATCAATTGTCTGCTATGTTTCACTACTTGCAGTGATGCTACTGCTCTATTGAACAACAAAGAAATGTTCATCTAATCAGATGTGTCCATGCATAATATAAACATATAGCTGTTGTCATAAAGTATCTTCCTAAATAACTAACATACCCAAAGACACAGAGTTTGTTTGAGGGCTAATTCACTTGGATTTTAGATTTTCATTTGACTATTTTACAAATAAATAACAATACTGTCCTTCTCTGTAATAAATTGAGCTGAAGGTTATATGTATTCAAAATGATACACGATATCGATATATAATAATACAAGACACTTTACATGTTTGAGTTTTGTGTAAAATGGGTTTTGTGATTCATGACACCAACAGGAACATATCTTGATGTGGTATGAATTGATGTTTAGACGTTGTGATGTTCAACTTATTTATTTATTAAATAATTAACTACATGTTTTAGTTATTTAATAATTTAACTACAATATTAGCTTAGATGTATTTCAAAAATGTGGTTGTGTGTGTGTGTGTGTGTGTGTGTTTGTGCTTAGTGAACTGTATCAGTCTCTGCAGTAGCTTCCAGCTGCAGCAGTCAGTTCAGTCTGACTGAGGGAGGTTTTTGTACGACGGTTTTTCACTGTGTGAACACACGTTGACTGTTGTGATAACTCTGACAGTAATAAACTGCTGCATCTTCAGCCTGGACTCCACTGATGCTCAGAGTGAAATCAAGCTTTGTATAACTGCCTGTAAAACGATCTGGAGTACCAGATGCTCGAGTGATACCAGAGGAAATGAGCAGTTTAGGAGTTTCTCCATCTTTCTGTTGGTACCAGTGGTTGGAGAAACCATCATGACTGGTTGTACATGTGATGGAGACAGAGCCTCCCAGAGCAGAGCTCACTGCCCCAGGCTGAGTCACTGTGACCTGGCCTCTGGACTCTGAGGAGACACAGACACAAACAGAAAGCAGCGTCATGGTTTTGTCGGCTTCATTTCAGAGGGACGGATGTTCACAGAGGAGTTTGATCCTCTGGACTTTACCTGTGAAGCAGCAGCAGAGGAGTGTCAAGATGAGGACGCAGATCAGAGTCATGTTGGTGGTGAGGAGGATTTCTGTGGCTTCTGGTGTCATGAAGGACAGCTGTCAGTCATCCAGTGTTCAACTCTCAGGACTATAAACTCTCCCAGAGCACTGGAGCATGGTGCTGCTGATGCAAAGTGGCTCTCTATGGAAATGCTCTGACTGACTCCAACAGGGACTGGGATTACTCTGAGGAAGATGTTTCTCCATTCTCCAAAAGACAGAAATAAATTGATATTGATTTACATTTTTCTTTCAATTCAATTATTCTTTGTAATAAATGTTTGCATATATAGAGAATTTTTTTAAGCGAACAATTCACAAAATAATTATATCATCTCCCAGATATGATTAGTCATTTTCTAATGACTAATCTGTAATTTTTTTAACTTAATTACACATGTGTCCAAACTGATTAAATGAGTAAATCTAAAATCTAAAATAAAATGCTCAATATCTCAGGATAGAGAGAAACAAAACAAATTAAATGTTACTAAATCTGGAGATGACAAAAACAAACAAACAAAAAAAAAGTTAGTCTTTTTTGGAAAACAAAACAAAAATGTAATTAAACATGTTCTGGTTAGTAATAATTCAAAAATGTTTTATTACATGTATTTCAGTGTAGGTTTGAATCATACACATTGTGTATCAGGCTCTGAACATCAGAACACACAACACTTTAAAATGCTGCTCTAAACTAAGCGCGGGCAGATCTAGGCTCATTTCCTCTCAACAGCATTACAAAGGCAAACTCACTTATCTGTGTATGAAGGAGTTCCTGATAATGAACCAATTGGTCTGAACTGCTGGTTTGATATATGTGAAGGTGCTGCCCTCTTGTGGTAAACCTCAGTAACTACTGCTGTGTAAATGTGCTGATTGGTTCCTGACATATTGCCCTGTGATCCAATCCCCATACTACCATACTTTTTAGTATCCCAGAAAAAGATTAAGGATGTCACAATACATGCTTATCAAATGCAGCATGCCAAAACTACTCAGATGCCCTAACACTTCCAATTACCCTTTGTAGTATGCAAACCAGCATGATTTAGTATGTAGTGCAGTACAAAGAAAAAGTGTCTGATTAGGAACGCAGGGTTGGTTTCTTCAGATTGCTTAGGAACTATCTCTGAAACTGTTTTTGTGAAACTCTAATCACCTCAAAACCTGACACAATAACAACCACACATCATATTTAAATGCAAGAGTAAACTATTCCTACAAAACGATTCAAAGTCTGTGAAAAAATGTGTTTCTTGTTAGTTTCTTTTTTCTGTGTGCATAGCAGTTTCAAATAAAGTTTTGTCGTAGAAATAGGAAACACACAAGTGACAAATAAAGTGATGATATACATTAAAATTAAATAAAGATTAGATAAGATTTTGAAAAAGACTCCTTGCTGAGCCTTGGCAGAAGAATTCGTTTTTGTAGTCACTTGGAAATGTGTTGTTGTTGAAGAATGATTATAACAGCCACCAACTCTCTCAGATAACATATGGATTATGTTTATTGTAGAAAAGCAGGTTTGACAATTCAGTCATTTCATTTATAAAGCATTTTAGAACAGCAAGATGTATACACAGTGCCGTATAGATGGCATGCAACATTTTGATCAATTAAACATGATTCAGTTCAAAAAAAGAAATTCAAAGCAATGATTTATAACAGGTACAGGGATGAGGGAGAGATTTAAGACGGAAAGTATGTATGTGTGGATATGGATATGTGAGTTGTACAAATATGGAGATATGGACGTATGAATTGTGTTGATGCATATGGTGGATGTATTTTTGTATGGATGTATGTAGTGGATATTTCATTTCATTTTTCGTTTGATTTTTGTTTATCCTTAGGAGACCAATTGAGGGGTGGCCCTCATTTGCAATGGTGTCGAGTATATATGGATATATGGATTGTATAAATATTTAAAAAAATTATAATAATAATATAAAAAATTATTATAAAGTTATTGAGCTGTGGAAAAGGGGTTGGATCAAATAAGTGTATACTTCTTCCTACTCCTTTTCAGGCATATCAATTCAATATGTTATTTGTTTATTTTTTGTTTATTTTTATTTGTGAAATCATTTGAACATATTTTTTTATTGTATTTTCATGATTTTAATTTTTCTTTTTTTCATATGTCTGAAATAAAATTTAATCAATCAATCAAAAAAAAAAAAAAAAAGGTTCCAATCAATGAATACATGTAATTCCAAAAAAGGCACAGTTCAAAGAAAAGAGTTATATAAGATAGGCAAATAAAAACACAAAATAATCAAGTGGCTTCATCTTTGCTGAAAAGATCAAGCAGCTCCTATTTTGGAGATTTCGTCACGGTTTTAAGCAGACCAGGGTTGAGTCTCCCTCAGTATTCAGGCAGTTTTAAATTCCCCTGAGAAATAAACATCTAAACTATCAAATTGTCCTTTGTTAATTCAAAAAAAATGGATTGAGAATACACAGAGATTGTTCCCAGCTGTGGTCTTCACGCCACCAATGGCTAAGGAGTTTGACCCAGAAGGCTGACCCACAAGTCACAATATGTATGTTGGTGTACAAGATGTTTGAGCAGCTAGAGAGAGGGCTTTCAGTTTAGTCAATAACCCCTGCAACTCTCAAACCTCATTCTTTCTGGCTTTTATTACTCTGACATTCAGCCAATTAGTACTCCTTGTATAGCACACTTGCTTTGCTGCATTCTTCTATACACATTTCTAAGCTCCAAATTCATTTAGAACAGAATATATAATGATTATGTAAATTGCTTTAATACCACTGGAAAATAATCACTGCAGCTTCATTCCTTTTTGCTTGTCTCACCAACACACTTGTGTACTTTGACGTGATTGCGCTGAGTGAATCTCCTGCCACAAACTAGGCAGCTGAATGGCTTCTCATCACTGTGGACGAGCAAGTGGTTCTTCAGATATCTTTCTACCGCAAATCTGTTGCCATAAACGGAGCAACTGAATGGTTTCTCCCCATTGTGGACAGTCAAGTGGCGTTTAAGAGATTTGTGTACTGAAAACTTTTTACCACAAACTGAACAAATGTATGGTTTCTTCCCTGTGTGAACGGCCAAATGTCGAATTAGATTTCCATGTGTTGCAAATCTCACACCACATACTGAACACAGTAATGGTTTCTCCCCTGTGTGACTTCTCATGTGCCTCTCAAGCTCTCCTTTCCGTACAAACTTTTTTAGAGAAACTGAGCAGCTGAAACATTTTCCATCTGTATGCACCTTCATATGCTTCGTTAAGGAGTCTTTGATTTTGTAGCCTTTTCCACAAACAGAGCAACTAAATGGTGTCTTTCCTGTTTGGGTTTCATCATGTTTCTGCATTTGTCCCTCGTGGCTAGAGCTTATAACACATTCAAAGGACCTCACTGATATTTTCCCAGTATTATATTTCATGTCATTTAGAGATTCTTCATCGTTTGGCAGAGGGTTTGAACATGACTGAGATTCACTGTTCTCCTCCCAGTCAATGCTGTCATCAGTCTCAGATTCAGAGAGCAACCAACTCTTTGAATCCGAATTATCAGCCACCTCCAGCCCTTGAAGCTGCTCTCCCTCCTGACTGGTCCAGAGTTCCTCCTGTTCCTCTTTAATGTGTGGGGGCTCTGGTGGGTCCTCCTGGTCCAGACTGGGGCTCCACTCCTGCTGCTCAGGGGGAACCTCTTCTTTAACCACCAACTGCTGGATGTCTGCAGGAAACATAACAGAGAAATGTTATCCTTATTTCAATTCTATGGATCACTGACCATGAAAACAAGCAAACACAGGAACAGATTCACACTGTCCTCTCAGCTGTGTTAGATCTCTTTCCAATGTGTTTAAGTAGCTGCCGTAATCCGATGTTATTGTTTATGTGTCTATAAATAGTCAGCCATTGGTCCCTTTTAAACTCCCTGTATAGAGTTACCAAACAGATTGCTGAATCCCTAGAGACGCAAATCATAAAAATACAACACACCAGCAGGTACAAGGACATACACACATGACAAAACAACAAGCGAACACTGTTCGACTTGCTACCTTCAAAGCAAAGGAGCAGGGACTCTACTCCTAGTAGACCGATAGAACAAGAGCTTTGCATACCAGCTCAGCTCACCACAACGGTGCAGTTAAGTGAATGCAATACTGCTCCTGCTACTCTGATTCTCCGGCCAACCTCCTGCTCCATTGTCCCCTCACTCGCAAACAAGACCCAGAGGTATTAGAACTCCTCCACTTGGGGTCAGGACTCATTCTAGACCCTGAGTAGGAAGTCCATCAGTTTCCTGCCCAGAACCACTCGGCTGTGAACAGATCCAGTGATTGCTAATGGTCACAGACCATCAAGACCACATCACCTGCAAAAAGCAGTGACAAGCTCTTCAGCCCACCGAAATGCAAGAAAGAAGAAGCTTTTAAACCCTCCTGTCCATGACTTTGCCATGAAATTATTTAAATGAATTTCACAAACAGGACGGGAGAGAATGTGCAGCTCTGGCAGAGGCCAACCCCCACCAGAAAACACGTTTGACTTACTGCCGATAATCTGGGCACAGCTCAGATCTTGAGAAGAGACCCCGTCACCCTATACTCCCATAGCACCTCCCACAGTATGTCCAGGGGGACCGAGTCATACGCCTTGTCCAGATCCATAAAACAAATGTAGAGCAGATGGGCATAGTCCCACACCCCCTCTAGGATCCTTGTGAATGTGAAGAGCTGGTCCTTTTTACCACAGTCAGGATGGAATCTGCATTGTTCCTTTTCAATCTGAGGTTGGACTATCGGCTGAATCATCCTTTCCAGCACCTTGTAGTAGACTTTACCAGGTATGCTTAGTGTGATGCCCCTTGTGACAGCCTGCTGTATGTGTGTCTTTCCCCTGCCTGTCTGAAAGATCAGAAGAAGCTCTGTTTGTGAGGATTCATAAGAATTCATAAGTACAGAAAATCACGAAGGATTTTGATCATTGACCAGATGTTTACATGGTAATACTAAGTACAGTGTGAATAGTGTAGATGCAGGAAGACTTCAGATGCTGCCAGAGGGGGAGCCGGATCCACACCATCTCGTTTCACCAGGGAAATCTAATTAACAGCAGATTGGAAAAGAGCAGCGGCGTCTTTGCATTAGGGGCACGGCCCCACCAGAGGGCGCTGCCGTGCAGGGCAGGATTATAAACTTAATTTTCATTTTTATTTTTTTGTCAAAAATGTCATTGAGCATAAATTAATAATAAATGAATTGTTAAAGGTGAAGTAAGCAGTTTATTTATATTAATATAAGTGTTAAATCGCTCTTTATTCATACAGTATTTACTTACATGATGTGCGCATTTCATAAAGCCAATCTCTTAGTCAGCTACTCTGCATGTAATAAGCAATTAAACTTTATGTACTATCCAAACACAAGACAGAACTGGTGGGGCCCAGCCGAGACGGCCCTGCTGCTGTGTAGCCGCGGACTGGGGAGCTGGTGCGCGAGCATGAGAGTGCGCAGCGCACACTTTAGTTTCGACAGTGGGGCCAGAAGATTAGGGCCCCAGAGCGCTTCTCATTGGCTGATTTGTAGAAAGGGCGGGGTGACGGCGGGGGAATCAGAACTTTTACACGGAACACAATGGGAGAGCAGAGACTGACGCCCTGGCGATGCTTTCTATTGAAAGTGAACTCATGCACGGACTTTTGGATTTTAACAGCAAAGTCACCGGGAGGTGAGTCATTGGTGAGTCTAATTTGTAATTATTTTTATTCTAAGTGGAATTTATAATGTAGTTTACATATTATTGTTTGAATTATTATTTCTGCATGCGTAACTGGCGATACGTGTGTGTGTGTGTGTGTGTGTGTGTGTGTGTGTGTGGGGGGGGGGGGGGCACAACCTCACGTGCGCTCCCCGAGGGAGCTGTTCACCTGTCTGTGGTGGTGAAATGGCTCTTTGGCTGTGCTATATTGTGAGTGGTGCCTTTGTATATTGATTGCTGTGTATAGGGTGTGCGCCGTTGTGTTTTTATTGTTGCCACGTTGTTGTTTCGATCTTGAGTTTTTGATATTGTGAGATCTTGAACACTGGTGGTGCTATTGATATAATAGCCAAATATATTTCGTCAGATTCGCGTTTGAGTGATGGCATTATTCAGCTGCAACTTTGGTCCCCTCTGTCACTTGCTACTTTGCTTTTGTTGTGATGGTAGTAACATGTGGTATTTCTGGATTGCGTTATAAGATTATTTTCCTGAGTAAAAGTTACTGCTTGCAACTCACCTTGCCTGGTACTTTCATTGTGGTAACTGTTTATATCACTTAGCTCCTTCGGAACCTAGAGCAATATTGACTTACTCAGAGTGGGTTACACGGATAAAATAGCAACCTATTAAACAGGCTAAACTGATGTATTGTTCAGGCTTTGAAAAAGATATTTACTTTAGTTGTATGCTGACCTTATATTCTTACAATATAAGGTCAGCATACAACTCATGAACTGATTCTGTAATTCATGAAAATATGCATAACTCCGCTAATATTTGAAGGTTTTACCACAATTTTGTTCCCTGAATGCCATATATATGAAGTTGGGTACTTTCTAGCATGTTTTAAATAGCACCACTGCCTTTTCCATCCTTGAAAATGTAGGATTAGACACCATAATCAAGATCCTAGGTGCTCTACAACCCAAGCTACTGGTACTTATCATCATCATCATCTTTATTGGCAGACTCACGGTCCATATACAACACACACAATAAATATAGACATAAACACAAGAATATATTAAAAAAAGACACATCACAACAGAGATTTGTACCAGAGCTTCCATAAGGAAGACTGGTCTCGCACACAACTACATGCAGGATTCACCAGCATCTGCACAAGACCGTTCTTGCAATCGTTTAGGCGGAGAATAAATCTGTACATTATGTGTCTCAAGAGAGCTTCAAAGGTGTAAACATTAATACTGCAGAACAATTGACTGGCACTAGCAGATCTGGGCTTTTTTAACAGGATCCTCATGGCATCGTTATAGGCCACTCGAAGTTTCTGTAAACTTGCTCCCTTGTACTTACACCACAATGAAGCGGTATACAAGGGAGTACAATAGGTTTTAAACAGTTTGATTTTAACAACATCAGAGCACATATGAAATTTTCTAGCCAGAGTATTTGCTTGGGCATAAAGCATGCGACGCTGGCGATAAATATCATCATCATCCCTCAGCTGATCTGTGATAAAATGCCCCAGATATTTGGTTTTACAACTTGCATTTAACTTCTGGCCAGACAAATAAAAATCAGGAAAGCACAAATGTTTATCCTCTGTAGTACGACATATTAAAACAGCACTCTTTTTTGGGTTGAAATTTACATCGTATTGTAAACCATAATCAGAGCATACATTTAGCAGTTGTTGAAATCCAGCACTGCTGGGAGACAATATAGCTAAATCATCAGCATACATAAAATGATTAATCAGCATTTTGCCAACAACACACCCAGTTTTCCTCATGTTCAGTTGAACAGACAACTCATCCATATAGAGATTAAACAGAGCAGGTGACAAAAGCCCACCCTGTCGCACTCCATTACTCACTCCAAAAGAGGCTGAGGTTGCATTTCCCCACTGCACCTGCATCCTTTGATGAACAAGCATGCACCCCTTAAAAAGCACAGAGTAAAAAATAGATCAAACCCCTGGTTCACAAATGAATTGTCCGATATATTTGCAGAGAGAAATAAAGCATGGTCCCTAGCTAGACGCTCTGGTGAAAACTCCAAGTGGACTGCTTTCAGACAAATCAGAAATAGGTGCATATCCATGGTTAGGAAAGCTAAATCAGACTACTACCTCGAACTAATTTCAAACTGCTACTCCAACCCTGCACTATTTTGGAAGGCTGTGAATTATAACAAAAACAATTCTAGCACTGTTCCCAGTCAGTTAAAAATAAATGATCAGATTTTAAATGATCAGAAAGAAATTGGTTTAGCTTTCAATAAACACTTTATAGCTGCTGGTAAACTCTTTCACAATGGAGTATCTACGCCTTCTACGCCTACCACCACGAGAAATAAAAATAGCATACCACCTGTCTCTAAAACTCCTCTTTTCAGCCTTGTTCAAGTCCCAACAAGTATTGTTGTAGATGCGCTTCTTGCCATCAACCCCAGGAAGTACATGGGAGAGGACAATTTGGACCCATTTTCAATAAATCTCTCTGCACTTATCATATCAAAACAAATAACCCATATTTTTAATCTTTCCATCTCCTCTGGTATTGTTCCTAAAGTCTGGAAAAAAGCTCACGTCATTCCATTACATAAAGGGGGTGACAAAAGTGATCTTAACAATTACAGGCCAATTTCCAAACTCCCATGCCTAGCAAAAATTCTAGAATCAGTCATTAATACTCAGTTGAAATCCTTTTTATCCAGTGCTTCCATTTTGAGTCCATTTCAATCTGGTTTTAGGGCAGGCCACAGTACTGTATCTGCTGTCACTTTGGTCTTAGACAACATTGTTACAGCTATCGATAAAAAAATGCACTGTGCAGCACTTTTTGTTGATCTGTCAAAAGCTTTTGATACTTTAGATCACCATTTGCTTTTAGAGAGGCTGCATGAAATTGGTTTTGATTATTCTACATGTAGCTGGTTTAGGGACTATCTCTCTGATAGACAGCAGTCAGTTAAGCTGGGAAGCTACCAAACTGAGTTTTTAACAGTTACAAATGGTGTTCCGCAGGGCTCAATTTTAGGTCCAGTCCTATTCACAATTTACATCAATAACATTGTTTCATCACTACAAAACTGCCATGCCCATTTGTATGCGGACGACACTGTACTGTATTGTATTTCTGATTCAGTGCAACAATCTGTTCAGAACCTACAGAGCTCTTTTAACACCCTGCAGAACTGTCTAGTGGATCTCAGGCTTGTCCTTAATATAGAAAAAACAAAATATATGTGCTTTTCCAGAGCAAGAATTACACATTTTAATGATCTTATTATTCACACAAATAATGGATCTCATATTGAAAGAGTCACTGAATATAAATATCTTGGCATCTGGATAGATGAAAAACTCTCTTTTACATTTCACATAAAAAATCTTGTCTGTCGTCTCCGACAAAAGATTGGCTATTTTTTTAGGAATAAAGCCACCTTCCCGTTGTTCAGTAGGAAAAGGATTATTGAGGCAGTTTTTATGTCTGTCCTTGATTACGGTGATGTGGTTTATCGGCATGCATCTCGTTCATGCCTTAAACTCCTAGACTCTGTATTTCACTCTGCTTTGAGATTCATTACAGGAGATGCTTATGATACACACCATTGTGTTTTATATGAAAAGGTTGGGTGGTCCTCCCTTAAGGAGAGACGTGATGCACATTGGCATATTTTTATATATAAAGCTCTGACTGGAAAGTTACCATTATATTTGACAGAAATGCTGCTTATTTCAGATGGGCTTTATCAAACCCGCTCAACTGACATGCTCATGTTATATGTCCCCTATGCCCGGTCTGAGCTTGGTAAAACCGCTTTTAGCCATAGTGCCCCTGACTCCTGGAACAGCCTACAACATACAATTAAAATAAATACACTCATAACTGTTAACCAATTTAAAATTATTATTTTGAACCAGCCCCTCTACACTTGTAACTGTTTTAATTAGGTTATTATGTCTCTCATTCAATTGATCTGAATGTTTTAAATTGTTGTTGTCTGTGTGTCTGTGTGTGTGTGTGTGTGTAAACTTGTTATGTATTCTCATTGTATATTGTGTATCTGTACAAACTCGACGTCATTGTAAAAGAGGGTCACCCCTCAATTGATCTTTCGAGGTTAAATAAAGGAAATGAAATGAGTACCAATATACTAGAAGTCGTACAATAGTTCCCGGGGCGAATCTTTGACTCAACTTATTAAAAAGCTTAAAATGGTTCACTCTGTCAAATGCTTTGGATGCATCAAGAAAGCCAATTAGTATTGAGGAGTTTTTTCCTAAATACATCTGTGCAGTCTCCTTCAGGCCATAGATACAAACATCAGTTCCTAATTTAGATTTGAAGCCGAATTGGTTTTCAGTTGTGCAAAGAAAGGGGCCTAAGCGATCAAGTAGAACCCTCTCCAAGACTTTAGACACTACACTAGCCAAGGCAATAGGCCTATAGTTGTCCCGGCTCCCAATTCCACCTGCTTTGTCTTTTATGACAGGCACCAGGGTAACAGAAAGGAGAGAGTCTGGTAAAAAACCATGTGCCATGAACCCTGAGAAACACATGGCAAGTAATACTGCTGTTTTTGGACTCGCATACTTGAGATGTTCAGCTGAGATACGGTCAGAGCCAGTAGACTTATTGTCAGCCAGGTGGGCTATGGCTTGATGAATATCAATAGGGGTGATCATGACATTATTGCCAGCACTCTCCACTTTAAATGGATCACTTTTAACACTGTTAAAAAGGGGAGAGTAATGTTGACCCCACAGCTCTGCTATGTTATCCATCCCAGACACTCCGTCCACAACACTGGGCAAGATGGTATTGACTCTGTTTGGAGCTCGTACTTCCTTCCAAAAGTCCATAACATTATTAGAAGACAGATGTTCAGCCATCGAGTCAGCCCTCATATTGTGTTCACCTTTAACAACGTAGCGAATGGCATATTTGTACCTTGCATTTGTGAGCTTCTTGTAGTCCAGGACTGACCCAGCTCTGGGCCTACCTGCTTGCACCCATGCTTTATAGGCTTGTTTGGCCTCAGCATGATGTGCTGCTACATGCCTGTTCCAGCCAGGCTTGATGTTTTTTGACCTCATACATGTAAGGAATGACTGGCTGCTCTTATAAATTGTATCAATAACACCATCATACAACGCACACAGGTCCTTGCGATGGGAAGCATCATTACAGTCAACATTTGTGCACATAATAGCATGTCTAGGAAGATCAATTTTACCCAAAGCTTCATCAGTTCTTATAATAGGTAATAGGTCATGAAGTCTTCTTTTGAAAAGCTTACACCAGTCTAATTTAAGTCTGTCCTCATGCATTGTGTGTGTTAGCTCTGGGAGACAAGCTGTATCCAACTCTATTAATAGCGGCACATGATCCGCCACTGAATATTCATAGAGTATTTCCATAGTTTTCAGAGTAGCATGTGCATCTGACGTGGTGATGCAATGGTCTAGCCATTATGTTGTGTGCCATGCTTCACTTATATGCGTATAGCTATTCGATGGCAGCAATAGCTGGCTGGATAATATTAAATTATTGTCCTCACAAAACTGTAGCATATGCTTTGCAAATACAGACTGCCTATCAGACAGGTCAGCATTCATATCACCTACCACACACACCGATGTAGACTGGTGTTCATGCAGAAAGGAGCTTATATAAGCAAGCCTACTCAAGTACAAATCCTCATTCTGTGAACATTCATATGGGGTATACACATTGAGGATAGTTATGCATTTGCTTCCCATTTTTAACTGAACAGTAATGTCTTCTTTGGTTCATAATAGCGCCGCACCAGGGACCCTACTGGCCAAATCTCAGGGTTATACGCTTCTGCAACCTCCTCGCACTCAATACTGACTTTAAATGAACTATATCTGGCGTTCCCAGTGACAATACGGTTACATTGTACAACCCGGCCAAGTTTATCCCGAAGATATTGCTCAAGCGCCCCAGCATCCAGATCAGGCAGGAATTTTGTGGCAAAGATATTGACAAGTTTTGTCCGAACTGCCTTTATGTTACTCTCCGCGCCAGTGCCATAGATAGGCACCGGTTTTCTCCTGCGCTCGTATTTTACACGCTCTCTGCGCTTCTGATTGGACTGCATGGAATTACTTTCAGTTGTCATCGGTCGGCCTTGCTTTACAACCAGGCTCCATTTAGGAGAATCAGAAAAAGGAACAGTACCTTTGGGGTCCAGATCGTCAACATCAGCAGCAGACTCGATATCCATACCAACACCACATGCCTCCGAACGCGAGGTCATCTCGTCGCCCTAGGCAGGAGCAGTGCGCTGCATAGACCCACCGGCCTCCCTGGGCCTCGCATCAGCCCCAGGATCCGTGGACACACTAGCAGCCGAGGTCCCGTTTTTAGGCAAAGCAACATCAAGCTTTTTCCCACCATGTAGCATCGTAGGTCTGGGTTGTTCCATCGTCGCAATCCTGCGATCCATATGTTCGGTGATGGCTCGTAAATCCTCTCCAACATCAGCTTGTAGTTTAACAGCCTGCCTCAACACGCATACCTCGCTATGCAGTTGCTCCATTCTTCGGAGCAGGTTGGATACATCCAAATTGTCAAAAGTTACCGGTGGCAGCTCATCCAGGAAGTGAGACACAAAATGAGGTATGTTCTCCCCAAACTCATTTATGATTTTTAAGCAGCTCTTGATGTTGTTTACATCCTTCTGGTTGCCCTTATGGGCCACGTAGCGTTGCTTGGTGTTAGGACAGAGGTCAAACAGAGCTTTCCTTGACGACTCAATCCACCGTGGGTCAAAATCGTTCGATGCAAGCAAAACAAGCTCATCTTGACACATGGTTCGGTTCTTTATCACAAGAAAGTTGAGGAACTCATCCTCAACAATAATAGTACCGTCAACAGTCTCTTGAATCACCGGCTTCACTCGTAGCGGAGTCGGAGCAGACTCTCCCTTCTCCTTCCCATCCCAATGTACTATAAGTACATTTTTAAAAATGGCCGCCGTGGGGGCCATAGGAAAAATTGGCGATGGCCCTATAGCTAAAAATCTTCCTTAGGGCATGCTCTAACAGTGTGCCAAAGCTCATGTTTGTATCATAAAAAGCACAATGCATTCACATATCTGCTGGACTATAGGCTATTCGGAATGTCCTAATATGGCTATTTCAGTGGAGGAGTACTTCTAGAAAATTCTCATTAGAAATTGAACTGTAATATATATCTTCATACAACCACTGGTTATTGTTCAATAGCATCCTAGACAACACATAAATGGTATATTTGGCAGGGATTTATGTTTTGGTGATATTTGAGAGAAAAGAAAAGGAACCCTCTTTTCCTATCACCACAAAAGTACCATTTCCGCCTGAACTAAAGCTCTGTATACAGGACTCTATTTCAATAAATGTTTTGGTAAATTACATTCTAACTTTTTGGTGATGTGGGACAGACACCTGGTTAGTACCTCAGCAAATCTGGTGAAGAAAAGAGTGAGCATTCCTAAATTATGGGCTTTTTTGTCACATGTCCCCTATTTGGAATGGCTTAATTTGGCTCTTTTTGAGGGACTGGGGTAGTTCTAAAGAATAACCAAAAAAAAACATTTTGCCCAAAGATAAAAGTGCTCAAGAATCAATTTCATGAACAGGACATTCTAAAGATAAAAAAAATCATTGTTAAGGTTTGTTCTACCTCGGGTAGGGGTACCTCGAAAACTAAAGCCTTTTTTGAGCACTTGCTGCTAGACTACTAAGGGCAGAGTGTGTCATGCTGTATGGAATGTAAAGCCCACACAGGAAAATGTCTTTTTGTGATATTATGCTCTTTACAAATAAAATGTTTTTAATCTGATTTGATTAGTGTGGTATCACAACAGCTCTGACAAAAACATCAAAAGCGCAATTCTTCTGTGTGGAAAAAGAAATGTTTGGCCAGGGCTGAATAATAGGGAATTAAAAAGATGTAGGCTATATAATACACAATTATATGAAATTATATAATATACCTTTAATCTTTTCAATTTGTATCACTGCATTTTTTAGTGTATAATGTATTTCTATGTCTCATAATATTTTCCATGTTGCCTCAGCGAACCATCGGGGCTTTTATTCTGAAGTCCAGAAATGATTTTTTTTCTCAGAGTAACAAGATGGCGTCTGCTAGCATCGAGGCCCCAGGTTGAGCTCAGTTAGTTTCCTCTAAAACACTGGCAATAATCTACCACAGCCTCTGTATGTCTGGATAAACCTTTCTGGTTACAATGTCTAAAGTGGAAATGGTGAGAGCGTTTGTGAACCAGCGACTAACTGCGGCTGCTGAAGAGATATGTAAAGTGGAAATGGTGAGAGCGTTTGTGAATCAGCGACTAACTGCGGCTGCTGAAGAGATATCTGGGCTGTTTGAAAGAACCATAGCAGAGTACGAGGAGGAACTCTGTCGTTCAAAAGAGAAGAACCAGCGACAACAGAAACTACTGGACGCTGTTTTGAAGCCTGAAGTCCGGTTACACAGAGCAGGTTGGTTCCGCTAACATTACAAGATCATTATTAATCAGAGAAACTCAGCTTCTGTACTGTAACATCAATTGTGTTTACGTGTGTGTGCTCTGCGCCTGCGCGTCCGACATTTTGTAGTTGTCTAGACTAGTAAAATATGAGAGACTTTTCTACACAATTCACCGTAACTCGCTTGATTCACAACCGATTTTAAAGAACATTGTTTCTTTGTGATCGCGAGAAGTGAATTATGATTTAGGTGCATTCAGTTTAGTTGGATCTAATCAGCTCGAGGCCAAAACACTTACTTACTGAACAACTGCAATGCCTTCTGGGACATGTAGGCTCCGATCTATGAACAGGAAACATCAAGTGTAAAATATTTCAAGGTTTTTGCGTTTATTCGGAAGAGTAGAAATAATTGTAGACTATTCAAAAAACAAGATTATATTAATGCAGCCCAAGACACATTTAAATATAATAGATAAAGTTAACTCTCCTAACAGGGAGGGGGGGGGGGGGGGGGGCGATAGAAGCGCAGTCCACGTCTCAGTAATCTCATCTGTAAGAAGGCTTTTTCATTATAATCAACATAATCAGAATATTATTTCACAAAATCAGGGGTGTTAGTGACGTTATTAGGCACATCAACAGAGCAGTTCAACCAACCAGGCATAACACATTAATGTTTGTACATAGGCACATGTTTTGAAAATACTTAACAGTAATGGTAATGGAGTGTGGTCATAGTGTGCAGCATAGAGTCCTTTCATACACAGTGCAGCCATTTACTATTTAGGCAACTGAAATAACTGATTTAACTGATTGTAAGTTTGAGTGCACTACACAGTATGGATGGCAGTATGCAGGGTACCATACTGTCAGATTGTAACGGTAACTCCTGCTGTCTGGTTTGACAGTTAAACAGAGACACACTCTGTGGTGGAATTGAAATATCAACCTTTAAAAGATGAGAATGAGGCAATTAATACCAGATGACACAATGTTTAAATACAACAATAGAACAGATCTTTGTTTGCAAACAGGGTCAAGACAAACAATGCAACAAGGGGATTGTGATGAAGTGACCACCGATAGGCTCACACAGAGAAGTTATAGTGAAATCTAATTACGCACGAACATTCCAGCCTACGTAATAGGTTTCCAGGGTTGGGGTAGTGAGACATAACAAATCTAGTTGGCGAGGAGAAGTCTTCAGTACATAAAACAACCTGACTTTATCTTAGGAGGAATGCACAGT
This sequence comes from Ammodytes marinus, assembly GCF_949987685.1. Taxonomy (NCBI): domain Eukaryota; kingdom Metazoa; phylum Chordata; class Actinopteri; order Uranoscopiformes; family Ammodytidae; genus Ammodytes; species Ammodytes marinus. Next base: position 2,358,342 of record NC_137221.1, on the reverse strand, counting down.
GCAGGTAGGGGGCGTGGCCTCTGTACCCCTGCAGTAAGCAGTGTGCTGTGTGCAACCTGCCAAGCTTACTTGCATGAAATCTGGTTGTTTTAAGACAAGATTACAGTGTTTCCCCAGGAAATGTCTTAGTCAAGGTGGTCACTGTCTAGCCGTACAGGAGGCGCGGCGCAAAGTGGCGCGGCGAAAATTTTGGGGGTATTTTGCTCAAAGATGCCAATGCGCACTAAAGAAATAGTTCTGTTTATTTGAATGACACTGACCTTACAGTTGTGCAATTTTGTTTGCTATGTGCACATTTTGTGCAAACATGCAGACGGTACAAAATACAATTAAAGAAAAATTCTACTGTTTTGGTGCAATACCATGCAGACACACTAAATAAAAATAATGGACCATACACTTAACATGTGTATCAAAGTGCTTTTTAAAGTTCCTTTTTGGATGGGGGGCTGTTGTGAGATTATTGTGGACAATAGGCATACTGTGATGCGATTAATTCATATATGGTTATTATTAGCCTACTTGCTTGATTTCTTTTTAAATACAGAGGTTATTGGTTGTTTTGGAACATGTATTTCCAAATTTAAAACATAAAAATAAAGCAGCATTTAAAATTCAGAAAAATAAATCTTGTCGGCCTACACAAGCATGCTGTTTGAAAAATAATTCAATCATTGAAATAATACAATGTGTTTTCCCCTTAAAATGACTAAATGCATTTCAAAGACAGTTACAGTGTGCACTTCTGTAAACTTACTGAAAGGTGCCTGGGCCATCACTCTCATGTATTCATCAGACTTTTCTCTGCGCTGTATGAGCCGATAAGTTGTGTTGCCACGGTGATGTGGACTCTTAAACTAGTCTAGCTTTGCAGAGCACTTCTTTCTGTTCAGCTAAATATCCCCATAGAACCGCACTGCGTTTATTATCGCCACAGGTTAAATGTCGGTTTTGAAGTGGCCTAAAATACTCTTTTTAAAGTTAAGATCGTCGTGGGACTGTGTTTTTTAAATTTTTTGGACATTACAAACTTATGAACTTTTGATGGTACTGCAGGGCTCCAGAGTGCGCCTAATTTGGGCGCACGTGCGCCCAAAAATCTGGTGAGTGCGCCCAGATATTTTCACTGGTCGCACCAGTGCACCTGAAATTTTTAACGTCATATTATGTAATATTGGGTGCTGTGCTGCACGATTCCTCTAATCACGATGTGAGCTAGAGCGATTACATTCCTCACAAATGGCTGCGATTGCGATTTAATGTAGGATAAATGTGCGCACGTGTGTCTAAACGTTCCAACCGCTCCTCTCGTCTTTATGGTAGCGCGCCGCGGCTCCTCTGACAGTGAGTGTGTGTGTGTAGCTGAGCGCGCACCTACACGGCGTGCAAGACAGATGCAGACTATGGTGCAGACAGCAGAGTAAACAAACAAACATGGACACCGACGCGCATCAGCATCCACGCTGAACTGTGACGGAAATCAAAGCCAACGTCTGCTATATGGAGATTTTTAGGATTCAGTAATGTGACGTTGAACACATTGAACTGCTGTCTAAAACTTGGAAAGTAATAGTTGCTATATGTCGCGTGGCAACCGGTGGCAACTCGCCCAGTCTATCAATTCAGTGCGGAGAAAAGTCGAATGCATGAGAGTGAAGGGCCACGCAAGTTTCAGTAAATTGATAGAGACTATTGCCTTGAGGAATGCCTTTATTTTCATGGGGAAATTATGATAATTTTTTTAATTAAGTGTTTTATTATTTTGAAAACAGTGTAGGTAAGGGGTGTGCACGAGTACACGTGTACTCGTTTGGTAAATCATAAACGTTTAGGAAAAAATCAATAAATGAAAACCGTTTTTTTTTTTTTTTACTTTGGGAAATGATTATATTTCCAGGAGTGGAGGGCGATGTGATTTACTGTACTAAAGCAGATAACACAACACATTATTGTGTTTGGTTACGATATTTATTAATTTAAATATTTAACTGCACGCTCCACCTTCAGTTTCACTTTTGTTTTCATCTCCGTCTCAAACAGCTGGTCCGATCAGCTGTCCGGCTTGCGAGCCCAACGGCCCGACAGCGGGAGTCAGTCTAATGACAGATGATCATAGGCAGTTATGATCACTTAAGTCAAAAAGCAAAATCATGAAATTACTGCCTCTCTCTGTCTGTCTGTCTGTCTGCTTGTCTTTCTCACTGCACACTGTCACTCCAACAGCCTCGGCAAAAAAGTTGACGCTGACCCCCCCCCCCCCCCCAAAAAAAAAATTGCTGACTGTAACCATTTAGACATTTTTGTAAACATTCACACCCCTGGTGTAGGCTGCTAGCCTAGTACAAGCTTTATTTTCTATATATTTTCAATGATTCTTAATATGCGTTTGTTTTAAATTGAGATCAAGTTTCAAAACTATCAATAATCAAAAATTTTCCTTGAAAACCAACAATCATAATACCATTTATTTATTATATTGCATCGCAAATCGCAATATTAGCCACTATAATCGCAATCGCACAATTTCTCCAAAACGTGCAGCACTAATTTGGTGCACCCAAAATATATGCTGGTGCACCTAGATGAAAAAGTTAGGCGCACCGGTGCACCCAATGAAAAAGTTAGTCTGGAGCCCTGTACTGTCTGATGAACTCTTTACTCTGAATGGTGTCAGGATGTCATGGTTTTCTTACAGGTATACTCTAATGTGTTCTGCTAAATGTTTCTTCATCTGTACGGTTGGGTCATGTTTGTATTAGCCTATGTAACTGAGGGGAGTCTTTTAGTATTGTGTAGGCCTATATCCTTTGAGGTTGCTTTTATTATCTTTAGTTTTTTTATATGAACAGGTTTTTGGTAATCCGTCACTTACTTATTTTAACTTTTTGATCTGGTGTTGTGTTTATGCTCTCTGAATTGGGTTTTACCATTATGAATATTATAATTACTATATTATTACGTTTATGCTTTTCTTTTTTGTAGATCCTTTTTCTGGATAGTGTATTCTATTTTATGCTTGTGATTTAAGGCAATTTTCTATGGATCAGTTTAGAAAAAGAAAAAAGTTTTTTTGTTATTTCTTTTTTGATTTGTATTATGAGGGTGTTTGATGTCCGGATGATGGTTGAATATTTACAAGTAATAAGTTTCATGAGAGGGTGAAGTGATAATGGAACATGATGTAACTTTTTACTTGTGCATATATTGTGACATTTGTATTTCTTTTTGTCATACGTAAAAGTAGGAAATGTTTAATGAAACAGAATAGAATGTAAATGCTCCTCTGACCAGAGGAAGGAGGAGGACCATAGGGCCATAGGAAGTGAGTAGGGGGAAGGACCTTATATGGCCATACGGTAGTAAGGAGTAGAGGGAGGGGCTACCGGGGTTCCCCCATGCAGTTGTGCCTTTTTCACTCCTCCCTCTCTCCCAAGTGTCATTGGTCCTCAGATCACTATATAAGAGCCGGTTTTGAAGCAGGACAGGGCTTTTTGAGGCTTTTTGATGCTTTTTTGAGGCTTCTTTGGGACGCTTTTTTTGTGTGTTACTCTCTGTTCCAGCAGACTCTATCTGTCCCTTTAACCATGGAGGCAGAAGAAAAACTTAGAAAAACTTTGTGAGTCCAAAATACTCCAAAGTACTTAGAGGCAAAGTCTTTTAAAAACACATCTGTGAACCTCTTGACACTAAGAATGACTTGATCAAGAATTTTTTAGAACTAGAAAAACGGACTGAGATGCAGGGGGTTAGATGGACATTAATGGTTATATGGAGCCTTTAGCAAATGGGCCTTGTATACGCTAGTGTGTACCGCCATGTTGATAATGTCTGTTTAACTCACTGTAATTTCTGCAAAGGGATAGACGGATATTGATGGTCATATGGAGCCTTTAGCAAATGGGCCTTGTATACACTAGTGTATACCGCCATGTTATACAATATCTGTCTAACTCCTTGTAATTCATGAAGTTTCGTAGCGCTGGGGATGGTACAGGCACGTAAGTGTTTGGATATTGTTTCAAGAGTTACAACAAATTTAGAAACGAGAACCAAGTCAAACTAACTCTATTAAATGAGTTATAGGCATACAACCTCTTTTCTTTTCCTTTCTGGTCCATTTTATGTATTATCTATACTCTCTTGTATTTTGTAAATAAAATCCCTTAAATGTTGAAAGCCTCAGTTGTGAATTAGTTTATAACTGGAACAGAAGGACCTTAGGTATAGTGTTTTTTCTTCAAAGAGATGGTTTTCGTCCCTGGGGAGGTAAGATTTGATTCTACACGACGGCACATTACTGATTTAAAACACACACAACTTCATACAACTAACCTCTCTGTAAGGAGAGAATATGTTGATACACCTAATCTTTAGAAATAAAAGAATAGGTTATAATACCTTCCCAGATTAAACTAGATGTTTGTATTCTGAAAATAGTATATTTGTTCTATTTTATTAGGAGGGTGGGTTACAAACTAAGTTTCTAATAACTTATACACAATATTGAAACCTTCCGTGAACACGGGAGAAGGATTTTCTGATAACAATAGTAGAAAAGGTTTATAGTTTAGCGGAGGTCGGCCTCATCCTAGGAAGAGGTGGCTCTGATAAAATAGGATTTTTAAACAACGGTGTTATATATTGAACATTGTACTTCATTTAGACGTGAAACTCAGGTTAGTCCAGAGGGTAAATGCTGCGCTTTTAAACAAGGAGGCCGGGGTTCGCGTCTCTTACAGGGACTGTGGTGAGCGGAGTTTTCTTTATGGAGGAATGATAGACAATTAAAGCATTGTGCCACAAGTTGGTTAATATGAGTTTGATAGGACATAACTAATAAACTTTTGATACTAGCTTTTCATTTAGATTAGACCTGTATAGTCGAAATCGTAATAGTTTGCTGCTGCTCGTTTACTCTCCCGCGTACATGCCGTAGTCACGCGCAGCGCGGCACGGTCCCCGACACAGGGCAGCTGATAGTCTGAGCAGAGAGAAACGCTTGGAGACATGTGCACATTTATTTACCGCAAATCACGGCCTTTCGCGCATTTCTGACCATGAAAAATCACACATTGCGCTTGCTAGTACAGCACTAAAAATAAAAAAATTAAAGATTTATTTTTTTGTCGGTCAGTAGTCAAGGCGGCCGCCTTAACTATAAAGCGCTGGGGGAAACACTGAGATTATGCTAAAATATATTTTTCCAAACTATATTTAAAATCACTGTTTAAGCCTCTGTAAACCTGCTCTAGTAAAGATCAATACATGATATCAAGTTGGGTTTCTCAATAAGCTTGAAAAAAATCAGATTTGAAATTAAATGTTCTTAAATATTTTAATACTTAGTTGAAAAACTGCTTTTTCTGTCTAGAACGTTTGCCAGGACTGAAATAACACAGTTAGAATGACTTAGTGCATTTGGGTTGCTTTAAATTGAGAGAATTCCCATTTATTCCTGTTAATTCCCAAAATTTCTGTTAATTCCCATGGAAAGTTTCCAACTTTGAAAATTCCCGGAATTTTGCAACCCTATGCAAGACTAAGGTCAGAACAGTTTGAACGATTCCATGAAGATTCACAATTTATGATAATATAATATAGTATACATTTCAAATATTCACACAATAACAATTTCCCTAACACCACTCACCACCAATAATGTCTGTTTCTCTGCTTTATTCTTCTTCAGGCTTGTTCCACATTATCAAAATTTCAAATGCAAACTTCTTCAATCTTATCTTATTCTTTATAATTTTTTCAGTGCGAATGATATTTGCCTACTACCTGCGGTTATACAATGCCTTAAAAGCACTTACAGTTCTGGGAAAAGCACAAGCATGTTCTTAGTGAAGATTTCATGCACAGGGCCAGATGAAAACATATTCTATCAGGTGCTACTCGACCTCAAGGAAAGACATGGCTTTACTCTGAGGGGAAACGTTGGACTCCCTGAGCCTGATCCACTTCAGGACCACAATCAGACTTCCAGCACCAGATAGAACATAACACGGAACAACTTCAAGATCAAATCACTCAAACAGAAAAGAGAAAAAAGACTTAATTACGAAGCCACTGTGGCTCAGGTGGTAGGGCGGGTCGGCCAATGATCGAAGGGTTGGCGGTTCGATCCCCGCCCTGTCACTTGTGTCATGTTTGTTGTTTCCTTGGGCAAAAAACTTCCCCCACCCCTTGAAAAAGAGTCTCCTGTCTCAATGGGATTTACCTGTATGAATAAAGGTTAAAAAAAATAGCTTACTCACATTAGTTAGTGTAATTAGCTGGTTCAATAACAAGCCTTACTTTGTTACAAACACTTCTTGATATTTTATAATATAGTTCAACATAAAACATGACATCAGCTTGACTGCAACAATCTCCTGGGAAGTGCTGTGATGTCCTTACAAAAAAATTCTAATTATCTAAATCCCGCCTCCTACAAACCTGAAATAATCCATGTCCCGCCTCCTGCTGTCTCTGATTGGGCGACAGAGAGAACCATGAATTGCTGCCCTCAGTACGTATTTCAAAAACTAAGGTTGCGTTCCGAATCGCATACTCTTTCTTTTTTCTATTCTACATACTACATCCGACGATAAAAATAATCTAGTTAGGATGCAGTAGGCATACTATTGGGACATACTTTACTCTCTTATTTCATCATAACATTGCACCTTGATCTTGCCTCTTGCTTTTATATCCGTTGCATCCCTGTTTGTTTTCATATGGAGGCTTCGTCGATGTGACGTCACTTTACGTGCGCACTGGATTGTGGGTCAGAATCGCCCAAATAGGATGCACTTTTCAACACTAACAATCTTGGCCGCATGAGGTAGGACATCCGGGTACTTCTAACCATCATTTTTTCTACATACTATAGGGGAAGGTGGGGTGATTTGTGCATTTTGGAAGTTGCAAAACCCCTTGTTTCTAGAAAACCGTGGAAGAAATTGGAAATGTGACCACATATTTAAGAAGAGCCATCCATTTGACTCATCCTGTAAAGAAGGGAGACACAAGGAATAAGATATAAGCACATTTAAGCTCAAAAAACTGTGTTTTGCCTTTCAAAGTAAAATTTCCATGATCAAGGTTTTTTGATTATTGTGTCTGAACAATTATAGACACGTTTGAAAACATTTGACACATGTTTTAGTGCTTTGGTATGCTACACTTTGAGTCTATATAGTTAGCACAATGTCAACCCTAAATTGCTGCATCATGCCTATTATCCAAAATTCTGGGGATGGGGTGATTTGTGCGCAAGGGCCTGGGTGAGTTATAAGTAAGTAAGTAAGTAAAATGTATTTATAAAAGCACATTTATGACAGTTTGCACTGTCCAAAGTGCTGTACATAGTGCATTCAGTAGGTAAACAATGAAGGTAAAATAACAATAACCAAAATAAAAGACGTAAAGCCCATACATCCACATAAACACAGATAGTAGTGCAGAGGTAAGTAAGTAGTGCAGAGGTTAATGGGGAGGAAACACCAGGGTGTACATATGGGTTTTGAGCCTTGATTTAAAGGCAGAAATGTAGGGGGAATCACATTTGTCAGGTGGCAGTTGGTTCCACAAGCACGGAGCAACTAGTGCAAAGTACATTTCTGAGAGTTGTGCCAGTGGCATGGCTGTATACGCTGGTCACCAAAAGAAAGTGATAGTCTACAGTAGCTCAGGAGAGAGTGACATCTCAATTCCACTTAACGACACCACTGATGAGAGTTCAGATGGCCAGAAAGATGATGATGGTGACTTTGTCATTGTGACACAATGACGCACAAATCACCCCACAACTTTTTTTCCGAAAGCTATATTTCTTAAACAGTTTATTCCAGATCCAAAGTTTTTATTGCCAGGGATGCACAACATCCTGAAATATATACATATTTGAGTTGGAGACATAACTGTCAAGGCCTCACTTTAAAATCACTTTGAGTAAAAAGTTGCACAAATCACCCCACCTTCCCCTATAGTAGAAAGTATGCGATTCGGAACGCAACCTTTGTCACCTCTGCCAGTGAGACCCTGCCACCCAATGACTGTAATTAAGTCACAGGCTCAGTCATTGCAGCTCGTTGGCCTTTTTTGCACAAACATTTCTTCAGCCATGGACAATTCTACTTTGCCGCCAGCAGAGTTTGCAGATCAAGCAGACTTCACATACTTGCTCTAGACGAAGACACAAAGCAAACACGTCACTTTCTGATTAATGTTGTTTTTACAGAGGTGCTGACACAGTAGTCAACGCTCTGACAACAAACCTTCTAACATAGTTCTCTGGAAGTTCATATTTCAGCCCACGGAAATGAACCTAACAAGAACTATTTAGACTAAGTTAACTGTGTTTCTTTATTTCAAAATCACTGTGTTTGTGTGTCTGTGTCTCAATGTACATCCATGTATTTCACAATGTACACTATGTCTGTGAAATACTATGTAAGATGCTAAAAGGCCCTTCATTTTGGTTGCAAAAAAATAAATGCTGCTGCCTTCAAATTGCAGTTACCATATTAACAGGATTATAGATGGTGTAAAAACTATTACAGAAAGACCAAAAATGACATTGACAAGCGATGTGACACTGCCTGCCTATGTGTAGGTTACATCTGTTTCTGTGTCCCACTTTCATAGACAGGTTACATTTAATCAAGTATAAGCTAATACCTGCTTCCTAAGGGCACTGCACTAGTTGATTTAAAAAAAACAAGCCTTGTGATACATTTGGGATATTAGTCTTTACGTTGCACAACTGGTTTGAAATCTCCAGATTCAAAAATATATCTTTTATAAAAATCAATATAGCAGCAATGTTTGTCAAAGAGCTTATCGATATGAACATACCAGTAAAGAACCAATACACATTTTGTGATGGTTCTTCATACCCATCCCTTGAGGTGGCCGAAAGGAAACAGTCTACAGCTCTGTTCATCTCCATTCATGTTCAAATAATCAAAACTGGAGAAAAATACACTAATCAGCTGTTTGTTTGTTTCAGTGTTACCTTCAGTCGTCCAGAAAGTGATCGTTGGTGAAGAAGGGCAGCAGGAGTGGAGCCCCAGTCTGGACCAGGAGGACCCACCAGAGCCCCCACACATTAAAGAGGAACAGGAGGAACTCTGGACCAGTCAGGAGGGAGAGCAGCTTCAAGGGCTGGAGGAGGCTGATATCACCAAGTTCCTATTCACTCCTGTCCCTGTGAAGAGTGAAGATGATGAAGAGAAACCTCAGTCCTCACAGCTTCATCAAAGACAAACTGAACAGATGGAAACAGGAGCTGATGGAGAGGACTGTGGAGGACCAGAACCAGACAGGAACTCACATGCAGATACATATTTACAGCCTCTGTCTGAAGACGAGATTGACAACTTTTCAGTAGCTGACGTAGAAATCAGTGATGATGACGGTAAAGACACCAGTGAACCTCTTCCAGACAAGTTGCCATTCGGGTGCACGGTCTGTTCGAGAAGGTTTACAGGTCTGATAACCTTGGAAAGGCATATGCGCTTCCACAACAAAGGAAAGAGATTCAGCTGCAGAGTTTGTGACCAACGATTTGCTTTGTGTTGTGTACTAAAAAGACACAGTCGCTTCTGTCGTCAGTCATCACCTGTGACTGAAGAGAGGAATCAGGCGTTAGAAACCCCGTCTGATTCAAACCTTATGAATGATAATGAACGTAATACTGTTGTGAATTTAAGCCAAATAAAAAATCTGAAAGCACATGTGACAATTCACAAAGGGAAGAGGCCATTTGGTTGCTCAGTTTGTCACAGAAGATTCACACAGAAGGGAGGTGTGACAGAACACATGGCCATCCACACAGGAGAGAAAAGATTCAGCTGCTCAGTTTGTGACCAAAGATTCACTTGGCGTTGTCAACTTACAAAACACAAGCTTGTCTGTCCTCAGTCCTCACAGCTTCATCAAACTGAGCAGAACAGAGAGGCAGAGCCTGGAGCCAGCAGCTCAACTGAACACATGGAACCAGCAGCTGATGGAGAGGACTGTGGAGGACCAGAACCAGCCAGGAACTCGCATCCAGATCCACATTTACAACCTGAGACAGTCAAGACTGAAGTCAAGACTGGTGTCATCTGCTCTGAGTGTGGGAGAAGATTTAAGAATAAAGGAAGTCTAAGGTTACACATGACATCTCACAAACCGTTCAGCTGCTCAGTTTGTAGTGAAAGATTTTTTTTGCCGAAACAGCTAAGGAGACACATGCTAATGCATCCTAAAGAGAAGCCATTCAGTTGCTCTTTCTGTGGGATAAGGTTTACACACGAGGTGTCCTTGACAAACCATACACGCATCCACACTGGAGACATGAGATTCATCTGCAGAGTTTGCAACAAAGGATTCATTTGGCGTCATCAACGTGCAAAACACATGTGTCCCGGTCCTCAGTCCTCACGGCTTCGTCGAAAAACAAGAGCTGATGGAGAAAGATTCACATCCTATTCTCAGTTAAAAGATCACAGCTGTGAGTCTCGCCGGTCGTCACGGCTTTATCAAAACCAAGCTGAAGCCTACCGCTTGGCAGCGCTTCAAGCCAGCAGCTCAACTGAAGATACAGATGGACATTTAGCATTTGGAACTGAAGATGATGATTATTCTAAAAGAAAGAGGGAAACCCAGTCAAGTTTAGAGTATGAATCCTCTGAAAGTGGAATGAGCTTCAGCTGCTCTCAGTGTGGGAGAATATTTAGCAGGATTAGACATCTGAAGATTCACATGAAGCGTCATGGAACATTCATTTGCATGTGCGGGCTAAGATTCTTCGGAAAGTCACAGTTAAAAAGACATAAGGCAATGCACCAAGGGGTCAAAGGATATATTTGCTTAGTTTGTCGTCGAAAATGTTTAAGCCTCAAATCGTTTAAAAAACACATGAGAACTCACACTGAAGAGACTCCATTCAGCTGCCCTGAGTGTGGGGAAAGATTCAGTTCAATAAAGAATCGGAGGATACACAGGAGAAATCACTTGAGATTTGGTTGCTCAGTTTGTAGTATGAGATTTAAGCAGGAAGAGAAGTTGAAACGACACATGGCCATCCACCACTGCTGTGTTTGTGACAAAATATTCACTTCGCGTCATCGACTAACAAAACACAAGCTTGTCTGTCCTCAGTCCTCACAGCTTCATCAACATCAGATTGAAGAGAACAAAGAGGTACAGTCTCGAGGCAGCAGCATTAAACGTGATACGAGATGTAATACTAAAATCCACAGCAAACTCGGTTGCCCTTATTGTGGTAAAACGTTTGCAGGGAAGGGACCGTCAAAAGAACACATGGCCATGCACACCAGAGAGAAAAGATTCTATTGCAATGTTTGTGAACAAGGATTCACCTTTCGTCATCAACTCGGAAAACACAAGTGTATCTTGTATCAGTTCTCAGAGCTTTATCACAACCAAACTGAAGAGAACATAGAGGAAGATCCTGGAGCCAGCAGCTCAACTGAACAGCTCCACAGTAAAGAAGAGGTTCCCCCTGAGCAGCAGGAGTGGAGCCCCAGTCTGGACCAGGAGGACCCACCAGAGCCCCCACACATTAAAGAGGAACAGGAGGAACTCTGGATCAGTCAGGAGGGAGAGCAGCTTCAAGGGCTGGAGGAGGCTGATATCACCAAGTTCCTATTCACTCCTGTCCCTGTGAAGAGTGAAGATGATGAAGAGAAACCTCAGTCCTCACAGCTTCATCAAAGACAAACTGAACAGATGGAAACAGGAGCTGATGGAGAGGACTGTGGAGGACCAGAACCAGCCAGGAACTCACATCCAGATACATATTTACAGCCTGTGTCTGAAGACGAGATTGACAATGTTTCAGTAGCTGACGTAGAAGTCAGTGATGATGATCGTAAAGACACCAGTGAACCTCTTCCAGACGAGTTGCCATTCGGGTGCACGGTCTGTTCGAGAAGGTTTACAGGTCTGATAACATTGGAGAGCCATATGCGCATCCACACAGGAGAGACGAGATTCAGCTGCAGAGTTTGCAACGAAGGATTCATTTGGCGTCATCAACTTGCAAAACACATGTGTCCCGGTCCTCAGTCCTCACAGCTTCATCAAGAAACAGGAGCTGATGGAGAGGACTGTGGAGGACCAGAACCAGCCAGGAACTCACATCCGGATCGACGGTTACAACCTGAGACTGAAGTCGAATGCTCTGAGTGTGGGAAAAGATTTAGGGATCGAAGAGGTCTAACGAGTCACATGCGATCTCATAAACCATTCAGTTGCTCAGTTTGTAGTGAAAGATTTTCTTCGCAGAAACGGCTAAAGAGACACATGATAATTCATCCTAAAGAGAGGCCATTCAGTTGCTCTTTATGTGGGATAAGGTTTACACATAAGGTGTCCTTGACAAACCATACACGCATCCACACAGGAGAGACGAGATTCAGCTGCAGAGTTTGCAATGAGCGATTCATTTGGCGTCATCAACTTACAATACACAAGTGTCCCGGTCCTCAGTCCTCACAGCTTCAAGAAAACCAAACTGAGGAGAACAGTGAGAAGACATTTAGTTTCTCAGTTGGTGGTAAAACATTTAATCAGGTGGATGATTTGACAGAACACGAGGCCAACCACACAGGAGAGGAAATATTAATATGCTGCATTTGTGAAAAAAGATTCACATCCTATTCTCAGTTAAAAGATCACAGCTGTGTGTCTCGCCGGTCATCACGGCTTTATCAAAACCAAGCTGAAGCCTACCGCTTGGCAGCGCTTCAAGCCAGCAGCTCAACTGAAGATACAGATGGACATTTAGCATTTGGAACTGAAGATGATGATTATTCTAAAAGAAAGAGGGAAACCCAGTCAAGTTTAGAGTATGAAACCTCTGAAAGTGGAATGAGCTGCAGCTGCTCTGAGTGTGGAAAAATACTTAGCAGTATTAGATATCTGAAGGATCACATGAAGATTCATGGACCATTCATTTGCTCAATGTGCGGGCTAAGATTCTTCGGAAAGTCACAGTTAAAAAGACATGAGGCAATGCACCGAGGGGACATAGGATATATTTGCTTAGTTTGTCGTGGAAAATTTGATCGCCTCAACTCGTTTAAAAAACACATGAGAACTCACACTGAAGAGAATCCATTCAGCTGCAGTGTTTGTGACAAAAGATTCACTTCGCGTTATCGACTAATAAAACACAAGCGTCGGTCTGTCTGTCCTCAGTCCTCACAGCTTCATCAACATCAAATTGAAGAGAACAAAGAGGTACAGTCTCGAGGCAGCAGCTTTAAACCTGATACGAGATGTAATACTAAAATCTACAGCAAACTCGGTTGCCCTTATTGTGGTAAGACGTTTGCAGGGAAGGGACCGTCAAAAGAACACATGGCCATGCACACCAGAGAGAAAAGATTCTATTGCAATGTTTGTGAACAAGGATTCACCTTTCGTCATCAACTCGGAAAACACAAGTGTGAAGAGAACAGAGAGGAAGATCCTGGAGCCAGCAGCTCAACTGAACAGCTCCACAGTAAAGAAGAGCTTCCCCCTGAGCAGCAGGAGTGGAGCCCCAGTCTGGACCAGGAGGACCCACCAGAGCCCCCACACATTAAAGAGGAACAGGAGGAACTCTGGACCAGTCAGGAGGGAGAGCAGCTTCAAGGGCTGGAGGAGGCTGATATCACCAAGTTCCTATTCACTCCTGTCCCTGTGAAGAGTGAAGATGATGAAGAGAAACCTCAGTCCTCACAGCTTCATCAAAGACAAACTGAACAGATGGAAACAGGAGCTGATGGAGAGGACTGTGGAGGACCAGAACCAGCCAGGAACTCACAGCCAGATTTTTAAATGAGTGTCCTTTCATATCAATTCATCATATTGATTCTCTTTGTGAAGCAGCAGAGACGCTTGAAGCCTCAGACGACATCACAACAATCATGCTTTTTTATACATTTGATACAAACTGACCCAACACGTTCAACCAAGAATGAAACCAGCTAAATGTAATTTATCGGTTATTGGTGTTTCAGAGTGATCTATTCAAGTTGGTCACATATTCCATATTAGAAACTCACAGATTGTTTTGGTTTTGTAAATATACATTTCTAGGGGTGTTGAGAGAAATTCCTATCTTCTGTCATTTTAAATCAATTCATAATTTGCAAAAATCGTTATAATTTTGTTTGTGTATTTTGCTGCCTAGCTTCACATCTTTATAGACTTAAATGAAGATGGATAAGACATGGACTTACATTTGCTTTCATGTCATCATTTGCCGCAATGCCTCTTCATTTCTATTCTTACTGTCTGCAGAAAATCATTAGTTTATGTTTGTGTAAATAAACTATTACAGGTTACCTGTGGGTGCTCCGGGGCTCCTTGTTGCCACTATTATTTATCTGTACGTTAATGTTGCAATCCATAAGATTACCATCTTGATTGTGTCTGTTAAAGTCCTATCTATCAAATACTGGGTTAAAATAATGGTGATGATGAAAGCGACTGTATTTGCTGCTTTGCCAAGTAAAACTATCAGAGTGTCTGTGGTGAACTGCAGCGGTGCGTTCCCTTGTACTCGGGACATCGGAGCATCAGACTCAGTTGTTTTGAGTTCAGGACTGTGTGCATCTTTAATTTCATTTGTAGCTTTTATTTACAGTCTGTGGTTTGTATAAGACATGGTCCTCTATCCCACATTTTCAAAATTGATGAAAAGGTCATTCTGCACTCGATGTGTGCTGCTGTTTTTGGGCTCCTGATTTTCCGCGTACAGTCGAACACATGTTGGATCAGAACACACAGAGAAAGCCTTGCACAGTGAATAACTGACAATTATCTGACTCCATTCTATAATGTTCGGTTTTGAAAGAAACAGATCCACAGGCACCTGCAATCACATTTACCCACTGATGAGTTCAGCATCAGTATCATTGACTACATTATCATGCACAGCATATTCTGATTAGGTTCCATATCCCGGTTCAGACAATATGGCTTTAACATGCGCAGCAGCTACGGTGATATTCCCCTTAACATGTCAATCAGCATATTCTGAATAAGCCAGCGAAGTGGCAGTTGCTGGTTTTGGATCAAATCAACTTGAGGCCAAAACATTAACCTTCTAAACAACCAAACTCTGCATTACTTAACCTGACATCCCACATGATTCCAACAGCGACTATTTCAACTGTTATTAATTACATATGTAACCTCTTTTCTGTAAGTGGCTCCATTGTTCTTCAGTGCTCTTATGTTGTCGCTGTGTGGAAACAGGCACGTGTCTTTTTAGAGGAGGGGTGTTATCTTACCTATTCCCTGTTAAAGTGTGCCTGTCATTTTGCTGATTTGATTGTTTGGTTTGGAGCGCTAAAATAAAGTGGATCGTTCTGTCCAATGAGTGGAGTTTTTTTTCATAATACTCTAGTATAGGTGACAGTCAAACCCTCGGTTACATATATTTAAAGTCTTAAGAAGTGGTGGAAATTTATTTTTTAAGGGGGTTTCTTCTAAACCAGGAGTGTCCAAACTTTTTTCACTGAGGGCCACATACAGAAAAATCTACGAAGGGCCAGGCCACTTGGCAAAAATAACACATTTATCAGGACATGTAGCTGCTCTGATGCTTAGTTTCATAGTGTCTTCGTAAATTGTAATCCTTCTTCACGGCAACACTTTCCTTGCAAATTAAACAGACACACTTCCCCTCAGAGCCGGCCGAAGCCTAAGCTATTGCCTCCAATGTCCCGCTGGGTGAAAATAGTTGCCAGCCGAGTTCCCGATCCTCCTAGGGGGTTCCTGGGGTATGCTCCCCTGGGAGATTTTTTTATCTTTTTAAAGTGAAATGCATGAATCTGGTGCACTTTGAGAGGACAATTAAGAGGCTTAATCTGAAGAATTTTGTGTGAAAAAATTATTTGGAGACACTGGCCCAATCTAGATCCACCCCCTACACCCTATCCCTATCCACTATCCCTCCGTTTGCGCGTTCACGGGGAGGGCCCGCCATATTGAGTGTCGTCCCAAACCACCGAGCCTCGAGTGTAATTGGGTTATAAAGCCCTCGATCACCGAGTCTGCATCAATGTTGGCTCTGCCCTACGGTTGACACAGGTGTCCGCCAATCAATTATGTCCAGAATGGAAGATCCAACTTACATATGAGAGTTCCACGGAGTTTGTTTCCCGAATTATAAATGAAACGTTCTCTCACCTCAAACAGACATTTGATTGATTATTTTTATGCAAAGCCCTAAATGACGGAACCGGAGGGTAGCCTACAATATCGAACGAACATGTTGTTTTACACTTGTTGATTTGATTATGCCACTTGTCTACCGTTAGTGTATTTTCAGGACCGTGGATAAAAGATCAAACGAAGCAGATGAAGAAAATGCCCACAAGTTAATAAGGGACAGTGATTATTATTTCCTTAAATTGTTAGTAAGATTTGTGTTACTGTTATTTAAAGCCGATGAGGGGTAGTAATAGCGGCGATGACGTCAGTCAGCTGGAGCGCATGACTTTTCTTATGACCACCCTTGCAGTGGATTATAATTTATGCAGCTAATTAACTGCCGCGATTCGCCGGTCGTAATGGCATATTAACGTATCATGACAAGTGGAATACATGCTTTAGCAGACTATTGTTCTTTTCCCTGTTTTTGTATGCTGCTGTGCATGTAAACTAAAGGGATGATTTAACAGCGGATCAAACACCCACCCGTTTTCTCCACTACAGACTGAGCTGGTAAAATTAAGAATATGCAGTTAGAAAATGTTTAACAAAAGATAAATGATGCAGCCAAAGAAGCATGGGAGTGAGTTTGTTTTTATTCAATACTACATTTTACTCTCACATGCGTAGCCCATAGGCCTACTGTTATAGGCTATATGAATGAAGAGCCATAGGCCTACTGTTATAGGCTATATGAATGAAGAGCCATAGGCCTACTGTTATAGCCTGTATGAATGAAGAGTGTTTCAGGTCAATGCTTTGTATAAGATCATCATCAATATCCTTTCTGAAATGTTCTGTGTACAGGTTTATCATAAAATAGGTGCGGCAGTGGCGAAGTGGGTAGGGAGTTCGCCTCTGGTGTGCAGGGTCGGAGGTTCGATCCCCCGGCTCCCCAAAGTGTCCCTGGGTAAGACACTGAACCCTGAATTGCTCCCTATAGTTAGCTTAGTTAGCTTAGCACCCTAGTGCTAAGCCTACCCTGCGTGGTAGCTGCTGCTATCGGTGTATGAATGTGTGTGTGACTGGGTGAATGTGTACAAAAACAATGTAAAGCGCTTTGGGTCTGTGATAAACGGAGATATAGCGCTATACAAGTCCATTTACCATAAAATAACTTGGACTTGAAGGTGAAGTGACGAGCAAAACAGGCCTAAAAAATACAAGGTTCTTATTGTTATCGAATTTAAATATTGCTGTTTGAAATATAAATGTGGTGGAATTCTATTTAATGGTGAGAAATAAAGACTTAAAAAACTACTGTCTCTAGGTTTCTTCCTGTTTCCGTCTGACAGAGGCGAGGGCTTGCCAACGCCGCACCGTTGATCGAGTGGCACTCCACAGCCGCGAGGGTGACTCCACAGCGAGTGACACTCGCTCACGGAGTGGGAGTGCCTACGGAATCATTTGGGATTGGGCCACTGTGTCAGATGAATTAGAAGCTATTGGAGAAGGACACATGGATTTCCCATAATAATGTTAATTTAAAATCAAATATTATGCAGGGTCCTCTGGGATGGGCTTGGTGCTCTTTTTCTTTTATGGGACATATTTCTCTGTAATATAATGAGTGCATTTAAATTATTTAAAAACTAAAAGCGCCATATTACATTATATTTTTAAAACGTGCCGCGGGCCAATCAATCAGTTTTGACACCTCTGCACTAGTGGGTTAACTAAGAAAAAAAAATATATATATATATATATTTATATATATATATATATATATATATATATATGATATACATCATATGTTTAAAATCGGCCGCGGGCCAATTAAAAGCGGCGCCGGCCATAGTTTGCATAGTTTGGACACCCCTGTTCTAAACTATACTATTGTTCCAATTGGCAACCTAATAAAATAACATTTATAGTAGAGGTGTGCCACATTGCCTCAAAAACAGAGACTGCTTTCCTTACACATCGCAGTCTCAGCTATAGGTCTACATTCAGCTGTTCTGTCTATCTCTATTGATAGTCCATGTTCTTGAAGTAATGCCTGTGTACTGATTACTTTACTTGCTGGTACTTTATACATTAACTTCAGTAAAGATGTTCATTGTTGACAAAGAAACATTGTAGGGGAAGGTGGGGTGATTTGTGCAACTTTTTACTCAAAGTGATTTTAAAGTGAGGCCTTGACAGTTATGTCTCCAACTCAAATATGTACATATATTTCAGGATGTTGTGCATCCCTGGCAATAAAAACTTTGGATCTGGAATAAACTGTTTAAGAAATATAGCTTTCGGAAAAAAAGTTGTCTTGTCGCACAAATCACCCCACGTAGTGGGGTGATTTGTGCGTCATTGTGTCACAATGACAAAGTCACCATCATCATCTTTCTGGCCATCTGAACTCTCATCAGTGGTGTCGTTAAGTGGAATTGAGATGTCACTCTCTCCTGAGCTACTGTAGACTATCACTTTCTTTTGGTGACCAGCGTATACAGCCATGCCACTGGCACAACTCTCAGAAATGTACTTTGCACTAGTTGCTCCGTGCTTGTGGAACCAACTGCCACCTGACAAATGTGATTCCCCCTACATTTCTGCCTTTAAATCAAGGCTCAAAACCCATATGTACACCCTGGTGTTTCCTCCCCATTAACCTCTGCACTACTTACTTACCTCTGCACTACTATCTGTGTTTATGTGGATGTATGGGCTTTACGTCTTTTATTTTGGTTATTGTTATTTTACCTTCATTGTTTACCTACTGAATGCACTATGTACAGCACTTTGGACAGTGCAAACTGTCATAAATGTGCTTTTATAAATACATTTTACTTACTTACTTACTTATAACTCACCCAGGCCCTTGCGCACAAATCACCCCATCCCCAGAATTTTGGATAATAGGCATGATGCAGCAATTTAGGGTTGACATTGTGCTAACTATATAGACTCAAAGTGTAGCATACCAAAGCACTAAAACATGTGTCAAATGTTTTCAAACGTGTCTATAATTGTTCAGACACAATAATCAAAAAACCTTGATCATGGAAATTTTACTTTGAAAGGCAAAACACAGTTTTTTGAGCTTAAATGTGCTTATATCTTATTCCTTGTGTCTCCCTTCTTTACAGGATGAGTCAAATGGATGGCTCTTCTTAAATATGTGGTCACATTTCCAATTTCTTCCACGGTTTTCTAGAAACAAGGGGTTTTGCAACTTCCAAAATGCACAAATCACCCCACCTTCCCCTACTGTAAATACAAGTGTAGACTCTTTTATTTTGAAGATCAGTAAAGGAAGCAGCTTGACTTACGGTGGTCAGCTGTATAAGGGTTTCCGGAGAGAAGAAGCAGGAAGCAGCCGAGCGCGAGCGTGGAGGAAAATCAGGCCCCCAGGATGCTGCCTTCTCCGAGCAGCCAGCATGGACTAGTGGCCAACCCATTGGTACTGCATGCTGTGAATGGGAGCTTATTTTCCATGGAGCCCTGAGGCAGATTTCCCCGTCCACACAATACAAGCGGCGAACAAGATTGTGTCTCTGCAAATTTTTTCTGGATATCAATCATAGGCTCATACTTATCTTTAGAACATGTACTAATAAAACTGAAGTTTTCTCATTTCAAAACGCCACCTCAAGCGTTGTATTAGCCCAACGGCTTTCAACGTCTTTCAGTTTGTTTTCGCGGGAGGTTACACTGCTTTCTTCATCCAAGAACGTCAGTGAAACGTACACTGCGCGTCACGCTTTAGGGGCGTGTTGGCACCGTGGACGCGGAAGCCGAATACTTCCTGTATGGTCGCCCTGCGCCAATGAGCAGCTTTCATAGGAATGAATGGCTTCAACGTTCCAACGGTTTTCAGTCCGCTGTCCATTTCTTTATAGGTCCATGAGGAAAATCGGTTTGATTAGGCAAAATGACTAATGTCCAAATGGTGAGAGCGTTGGTGAATCAGCGACTAACTGCGGCTGCTGAAGAGATATTTGGGCTGTTTGAAAGAACCATAGCAGAGTACGAGGAGGAACTCTGTCGTTCAAAAGAGAAGAACCAGCGACATCAGAAACTACTGGACGCTGTTTTGAAGCCTGAAGTCCGATTACACAGAGCAGGTTTGTAGCCTACAGTTTCTTTGTTCTTTTTACTTTAAACCAGATGCAATTATCTAACGTAGACGCATTTAATTCAAATAGTCTACAACACAAGTGTCGAAACTCTGGTGCTCTTTTAACCCATGGACACAGAACAGTAGGGGAGACCGGGGGCAATTGTAACACTTTCTGGTTTTAGTGTCATTACTCAAAAACCATTTGAACTATTTAGATAATTTGTTTTAATTAGGCAATTTTT
Source organism: Ammodytes marinus (assembly GCF_949987685.1). NCBI lineage: Eukaryota > Metazoa > Chordata > Actinopteri > Uranoscopiformes > Ammodytidae > Ammodytes > Ammodytes marinus. Next base: position 2,337,831 of record NC_137221.1, on the reverse strand, counting down.
ATCTGTACTCTACTTGTGAACATTAATAATTTTCTTTTTCAGGCGATGTTAGATTCACAATATCGATCTAGAAATTGCAAGTCAAACGTTACAATCGCCTAGCCTGGTGCTACCAGACCATCATACTTCATTTCATTTGTACAGAAGGTCTGGCAGTGCTTTAATTGGCAAACCTTCACTCATGGAGGCGGGTGTCTGTTAAAGTTTAAAACTATTGGATCTGCCCAGTGCCACTCTGGATTAGCCAACCTATCGCATAACGTTTGGTCGTCACGTGTGTCATGAGCCGGCTTCTGGCAACTGAAACTGGAGCGCGACTTCGACGTCATCGTTCTCAGCCACTCGCTCTGTTCGCTGATTGGACCGGCTGTCGAATCTTCGGCAAAACTGGGAAATGGGCTGTACACCCAGACTGACTACTGAAGGGAAAATAAAATTTGGCCGGAAGTAGGCGGGCGGGCGGAGCCAGGCTAACAATCGCCCCCTGGTACGGGGGCAATTGTAACAGTGTGTGGGGGCAATTGTAACAACAGATCTCATAGCTTCATATAACAATTAAGGACTACAATAATCTTCCTATTAATGCAGGAAATACAGGGGAAACTATTTAATATCATTTGGAAAATTGATTTCATATCAAAACAATAAATATTAGACATCGACAAAGTGCGTTTAAAGAATTAACATTACTGGAAATGCTTATTTCATTATATTCGTAATACATGCTTAAAAAAAACAGTTAAAAACAAACCAACTTGGGGGCGCCTTTAGCTCATTCGGTAAGGCGTCCCCCCCCCGGGTCGGGCCCAGCAGCAGACCCGGGTTCGATTCCCGCCCGCGGTCGTTCTCTGCATGTCACTCCCCTCTCTGCCCCATTTCACCTCTGTCTCTACACTATCAATAAAGCATAAAAATGCCCAAAAAATATCTTAAAAAAAAGAAAAAAAAAAAAAAAACTTCAAACAAATAACTTGAAAAACTAACAATCAGATAGCTTTCCTATTACAATATAATTATTTTATTTTTTTGGTATTTTAATGTATAGGGTCGTAACACTGTGTTACAATTGCCCCCGACCATAACAACTTGACACAAACTACCCTGATGGCTAGAAACAATGGAGCTAATGTTTAACAAAGAAACGTGGATTAGCATACAGAAATAAAATACGATCAGCTGTTTTTTTCCCAGATGTCACCAGAGGGGCTCCGTAGAAACGTGTTTTTTCTGAAAAAATCTTTTAAAAAGGGAATATCAATTTTCCCTTTGTTATGCAGAGAGACGTCATCAAAATACATGTGCAAAATACATTTTGTGTATCTACTTTATTTCTTATTGGTGCAATTTGATGTGTTACAATTGCCCCCGGTCTCCCCTATACCTCATTGGCTCCGTCGCAGACGGAGCCCACATTGAGGGGGGAGCCTAAGCCCACATTGAGGGGGGAGCCTAAACCCACATTGAGGGGGGAGCCTAAGCCCACATTGAGGGGGGAGCCTAAGCCCACATTGAGGGGGGAGCCTAAGCCCACATTGAGGGGGGAGCTTTTCTCCGCGACGGCTCACTGGCAAGGTGATGACACCGTTACCCACAGTCACAGTCACACCCCATGTTTCACCAGTTGAATCAATCATTACAATATTGTTGAGATGTCAGTAATTTGGAGAAAGGCGCCATTGTGAAAGTGTTGAGTGAATGAGTCATTCCATGAATCCGGTCCGATTTGGACTTAGATATTTTTGAACAGAATGTAGGCTATTACTTTTAATTACTGGCCATTATTGTATGTTAGGCACTAGGCACCAATTTTTATCAACCCGTTACGGACACTGTGGCACCTGTCTGAATATGATTATAAAATGTAATCTTAATCAAATCTACATGTTTGTACTATTCAGATGTCCCTCACACTAATGCAATATTTGCAAATATAGAAAATGCAAAACATGTCACTTTACAGCAATACTAAAGTATGAAATTGGCCCTTTTTGAATTGTGCCAGCGATCACACTGTTATCAAAGATGTGGTTTTCTAACTACAAACAATATTCTTATGATTGCCCTAAATATTTAAGACATAGTTAAACAAACACTACATATGTTTTATAAGCTTAAAGGAATAAATACCATAAATGCAGATGAGACAGGGTTGAAACTAGGGGGTAACGGGGTTGAAAATGATAACGAGGTTGAAGGGGACATATACAGATTAGAGTTTATTTTAGACTCAAATTACTTTCAACATGCATGAGATAAGAAATCATATATTTAATTAAAATAACAAATGTATTTTCACAAGTTATTGTTTTCTTTATTTCATGTAACGGGGTTGCGTTGTTGAACTTGACGACTACAATATCAACATTTAAATGACTGTTAATGTTACTGTGACGACAGGCAGACAGGCAAGCAGGACCCAAATGCAGAAAGTTTCAAGTGAGGGTAATTTATTGTCCAAAAAAACACAAAAACTCCAGAAAGGCACATGGAACATACAGGGACAGACTCACCAACAGGTACAATGCTCGGACAGGGAACAAAGAAACACTGGGAGTTATATACACACACACAAGAAAGGGTAGACAACGAGGAACAGGTGCAACACATTAGGGAAGGGAGCAGTAATCTAACAAGAGGGAAACTTGACAGGACATGGGGAGGAACAAGACAGACGTACCAAAATAAAACAGGAAACCTGGGTAACACCAAAACAAGACAAGACAAAGACAGACCATGACAGTTAAAGACGGTGGCAACTTGCCTCTTTCTGCTGCTGTTGTTCAAAAGGCCTCTAACATGTCTTCTAATGTTACATTTAACATATGGGACAGTCCATTATTTTTTATGGGTGGGAAAATGATTTTTGTAATGGGGTTGAGGGTTACCGAGGGTCGGAAGTAAACATTGTGATTTTGAATGAATAAAATCACTTCCTGTAAAAAAACACATATAGAGGTTTATGAGTATCATTTATTGAAATGTTTCAAGGTCTACTTGTCATATCCCAAGTTGATTTCCATTGAAGGCTGTGAGGGACATGACAACATAGATGGTTTCAACTAAGAAAAACAAGATAATTACTAAAGTAAGAATAAAGTAAGTAAGGATAAGGATATGTAATGTTTTACATCTTATCAAAATGGGACTTCAATTGATATAAAAAGCTTTTTAAGAAAGACTTTATTGATCTCATTGATAAAATACACTTAAAAAGATCAGACTCAAATCGTACCGGATTGGAATGACTCGAATACATTTTGTGAAACAACATTTTATCAAGCTGACCTGGCATATTAAACACCTCTTTCCTGTGAAGATCCATAGCTATTATGGATTGTATCCACAGGATATATTGTTACAGCCATCCTGTTCTTTACCTTGAATAATGTGTGTATTAATTATTAGTAATATTAATTTAATTATTAGATGGCAAGGGGCGTGTTTTGGGCCGCAAATTTGCCTGAGAATGGCAGCCGGTGTCAGTCTGGCAATGTCACAATCAAGTGCAGACACTGTGGAAACATAAGTTTGACCGCTTTAATTTAAATGCTTGTTATTAACACCGTATATTAAACACCACGGTTAATGCCCCGGAGGCATCGCTTCGCCTTGCCGTGACACATGCATACATGTATCCATGATCAGTTAAAGCCTCAAAGTGTTATATGCCTGGAGAATCCTGTCCTTGTTCGGGAAGGAAATCGTTTCAGTAAGGCTTCACAAGTGTCAGTGAACTTTTGTGCATGCTGGGTGAGCAGCCACCTGAAAGCCCCAAAATAGCACCTTTTAGCTGCATATATATGGAAGCACACAAACACACACACATACGCACACACAATAATTTCACAGCAAACACACAGACACAACCCTTAGGTGTCCATATGGATCCTAACCTTTCATGAGTTGCTCATTTTTTTAATGTATAGGTCTGCAACTCTAGAACATTACAAAAATGATAAAAAAATCATGTTTTTTTCTTGTTTTGTTTTAGGGAGCAGTTTGACTTATCAGTAAAAGCTGAAGTAAAAGGGGAAGTAAATGGGGGTGAAAAGTGTAATTTTGGTTTCTTAAGTTTGGGATGCATGCCTAATATCATCACATTTACATGTGTCTGTCAACATGGCAAGCCAGGATAACCAAAATGTCCTAGCTTATTCGCTGATCTTGGTTTTGTTCAATAGGTCCCAGTAGTTAAGCATCTGGCTGCTAGCAAGTTATGATCTTTTGCTAATTTTACTCTTTATCTCAACTGAAATAAATGTTGACTTTTTCCTTCATTCTCTTCACCAGAATGCTTCGATTACATGTTAAAAACACAAACATTTATTTTGGGGGGACGCCCCAGTCAGTTTTCTGACCCCATGGTGGACTCTTCTCTTGTTGTGACCCCCCCCCCCCCCAGACCTTTGGCTAGCATGACTCCTTTGATATTATGGTAACTGCATTTTAGCACTTTTCTGGGTTGTTTGAAGCCAGTAACATTAAAATAGATTCTAACATGATTTGGGTGTTTGGGATTATAATTATTATAATGAATCTTTTCATTGGTAATGAAACCTATCACATGCCATTCATTCAGGTTGTGATGGCCACTCCACTCTATATCTGTGTCCCAGTCAAAATGTCCTGGAAACGCCACTGTTGTCAGTACAGACGGGGATTGGCCTTTTATTTAATATTGGGTAGTGCGTTTTCTTCCCATGAGAGCATGGAATTCCTCTCAAATCAAATCTGTCACTGGTGCATGGGCCTGCCTTGCTAATGGTCAAACCTTATTTTTTGAGACCCTTTGTTTGGAAGGTTCACAGTTAATTGACACGTGTAGAGCCATTTTAAGGTGTCAATGTGTCATGTGGCGTTTTGTCCACTGGGTGTCACCGTCCTATTGTCTAGGGCACAGGTATATAAGGTGTGTCACTTTGGGGTTTTGTTTGTTGTTTGACCCCTGCAGGGCATACTAGGGGTGTGAACGTTTACAAACATTTTTAAATGGCTACACAATTAAATTTTTTCGTGTACACAGTTAACAGTGTCATCATTGTGTAGAAATCGTTTGTTAAAGTCACTGAAGATGTTCTAGTTTCTTATTTTATTTTTCAGTACAGTCCTATTCATTTCCTTATTATTGTTCGTGTTGTACTCTTTTGATTTTATGTCAGTCAGACATTAACAGAAAATATCACACTAATATTTTTTATTACATTTAGCTGATGCTTTTATCCAAAGCTACTTAGGTGCATTCAAAAATGAAACCCAGAACAGTAACAATCACGTAACTACATTAGATTCAAATAAGCCAAACTGCATAGTGCTACATCTTTGATTGGTTGATCGAATTTATTTCAGACATTTAAAAAAAATACAAAAACAAAATGAAAAGCATGAAAATACAATAAACTGAAATTCTGTTTAAATTATTTCACAAAAAGAAGAAAGAAAACAAATGACATATACATAATTACAACGGGCCGGTGCATGCCCACCACCTGCACGTGCTGCGACCAGCTCAACACCATGGACACTGATTGGTCCAAACTGAATGTTTAGTTTCTGTAATGTTTTAGAAAAACAGAACAAAACTGAAAAGCTTTGAAAAACCTCTTCCTAATTCCCTTTTGAACATTTCTTGCTCAGGATTCTGAGGATCCCATTAATTTGTTTTTTATTTTATTTATTTCCTTCGTTGCTGATTCGTTTAATTTTGTGTTTGTTTTCTTCTTTTTTTTAAGATATTTTTTTTTGGCATTTTTATGTTTTATTGATAGTGCAGAGACAGAGATGAAATGGGGCAGAGAGGGGAGTGACATGCAGAGAACGACCGCGGGCTGGAATCGAACCCGGGTCCGCTGCTGGCCGAGGCCCATGGGGGGAACGCCCTACCTACTGAGCTAAGGGCGCCCCCTCAGGTGTTTGTTTTCTTTTAACATGTTCAATAAATGGACTGACTAGAGCTGACATCTCTTCCCCTTATAGGAAGTCTTTGGCGCTGGACAGCATCAAACTCTGACCACAGACACATGACATCAGACATTGAGCTGCTGCTGTGAACAGTCACTCAATATTCTATAAAGGTTCATTTAGTCTCACGTAACAAACTTAAATGTTCTTGTGTACAGGCTAGTATTAACTTTTAGTACGTCGTCACAACAGTGCAATATGTCCTATGTCACGGTGCTATAAGGTAATACTAGTCTGTATTCAAGATAATTCCTCAATATCTCACCGGAAAATGACTCCTCATGTCTGCAAACCCATTTACTGACATCAGGAATATTAAAAAACATAAAAAAATATTTGTTTTACTTTCAGGGCGTGATTGAGACTCCAAGACGTCTTACCATCATAAATTCTACCTGTGTGTGACATGTCTACAGTTTCACACACGGAGCAAGCTGCTGTATGCAAATCTTTCTCAATGAGCTAAATGTCACATGTCAAACCTATTGTGGCGTATAGGGCCCTTCAGGTGTGCAGCCGCGGGCAACATACCTGCTGAGCTACAGAGCCACGTACTCACATTTTACATACCGTCCCAACCTACGTATGTGGCGACTGTGTCTCAGGTGGTAGAGCGGGTCGGCCAATGATCAAAGGGTTGGAGGTTCAATCCCCGCCCTGCCACTTGTGTCATGATCGTTGTGACCTTGGGCAAGACACTTCACCCACCTTGCCTCGTGTGAATGTCGAAAGTGAGCCTGCTATCTGTGTATGAATGTGTGTATGAATGGAAACGTGGGAATGGGAACAGGTCTCCCTTGTAAAAGAGACTCTATTACAGGGGTGCCCACACTTTTTCAGCTTGTGAGCTACTTTTATAATGACCAAGTCAAGAAGATCTACCTACTATAAAAATGCAAAACGTATTAGGCCCTGGGGCTGAGAGGTTTCGTAGGCCCCCTGAGAGTCCGTCTTACAACACAAAACGTGTAATATTTATTTTGATTAATAAACAAATCATTTTAAGGTAATACAGTATTTCTCACTGTAATTTGGGAGGCTGTGGTGGGGACTCAGGACCTTTAAGGGGGGTCCGGGGGCGTTCCCCCCCGGAAGGAAAATGTGAAACTTTTAAAGTAAAATGTATCAATCTGGTGCATTTTGAGAAGAATACTAAGGCTAAATCAGCTGCGTCCTATGTGAGATATTTAATACTGTTTTCTGGAATAATTTGGGGACACAGAATTACCAAAAAGCAGAAAGAAAACATTTACAGGTTTAAATAATCTCTCTGTGAAATCTTTTTTTTTTTTTTTTTTTTTTTTTTAATACAGTATAGCTCAATATAGGCCCCTGATCTTCGTAGCCACGAACAATGCAATTTAAAAAATATCAACAATGTGCTGGTGCCAGATCTCTGTATGCCCCCCCTCCCCCCCACCTACTAAGGTTAGGGGCCTGTAATGAGCCCCCCCCCCCTACCTACTAAGGTTAGGGGCCTGTAATGAGCCCCCCCCCCCCCCCACCTACTAAGGTTAGGGGCCTGTAATGAGCCCCCCCCCCCACCTACTAAGGTTAGGGGCCTGTAATGAGCCCCCCCCCCCCCACCTACTAAGGTTAGTGGCCTGTAATGAGCCCCCTCCTACCTACTAAGGTTAGGGGCCTGTAATGAGCCCCCTCCTACCTACTAAGGTTAGGGGCCTGTGATGAGCCCCCCCCCCCCCTACCTACTAAGGTTAGGGGCCTGTAATGAGACCCCCCTACCTACTAAGGTTAGGGGCCTGCAATGAGCCCCCCCCTACCTACTAAGGTTAGGGGCCTGTAATGAGCCCCCCCCCCCCCCTCCTACCTACTAAGGTTAGGGGCCTGTAATGAGCCAGTCAATTGTTTATTTTTTTAAATAAAGTTGTTCGGGGCCTTCAAAGATTAGGGGCCTATATTGAGCAAGTGAAAAAAAAATTACACATTTAAATATCACAATTTGGTGTCACACCATATGATATTGATTTCTCGGACAACATCTATTTAATCATCGCTAATTCAAAATATTGTAGCTAGACTTTGAAAAGATCTAACTCCCAAATAGACATCTGTAAGATCACTCTGTACTCTTTTTTGACAAGATTTGCGTTTGTTTTTCTTTGTTTTATTCAAGTTTAAAATGTGTGAAATGTGGTTGGGACAGTCACACCATATGAGCTTTTCTAGTTTGGTTGAAAATGTGAGTGATGTATAACATTAATGTTCAGTGTGTCTACATACATGACTGTATCCTACCCACCCCACCAACACAATAGTCAAATTTGCGGATGATACGACTGTGGTGGGGCTCATAACCGGAGGAGACAAGTCGGCCCACAGGGATGAGGTGCAGCGGCTGGTGGAGTGGTGTGCTGCAAACAACCTGACCCTTGACACCACAAAAACAAAGGAGGTCATAATGGATTTCAGGAGACACAGAGCTGACCCCGCTCCTCTCCACATAAATGGAGAGAGTCTCCACCTTTAAGTTCCTGGGAACTCACATCTCTGAGGACTTATCCTGGTCAGCTAACACGAAAGCAGTGGTGAAGAAGGCCCAACAACGACTCGACTTTCTGAGGGTACCCAAGAGGAACAGACTGGAGGAGAAGCTGCTGGTGACTTTCTACCGCTCCACCATTGAGAGTGTGCTGGCCTTCTCCACCACTGTGTGGAATGCTGGCTGCACAGTGGCTGACAGGAAAAGGCTGCAGAGGGTGAGAAGGTCAGCTGAAAAGACTACTGGCTCTCCTTTGCTCTCCTTTAACATCGCCAGCTCTCGATGCCTCTCGAGAGCAAAGAAGATCATCCGTGACGACCTCCATCCCAGCCACCACCTGCTCAGCCTACTGCCCTCTGGTAGGAGCCTGAAGAGACTGTCTGTCTGTCTGTCTGTCTGTCTGTCTGTCTGTCTGTCTGTCTGTCTGTCTGTCTGTCTGTCTGTCTGTCTGTCTGTCTGTCTGTCTGTCTGTCTGTCTGCCCTCTGGTAGGAGCCTGAAGAGACTGTCTGTCTGTCTGTCTGTCTGTCTGTCTGTCTGTCTGTCTGTCTGTCTGTCTGTCTGTCTGTCTGTCTGCCTGCCTGTCTGTCTGTCTGTCTGTCTGCCTCTGGTAGGAGGTACAGGAGCCTGAAGAGCAGAACCAACTGACTGGCTAATCAGGACCCTTAACTCTCATAAAACATAAAACATTAAACAGACATACACATAGGCTACCTCACTTTCCACAAGTGCAATATGCTTTCTGCCTTTTAGATTTATTTATTATGACATTGCCTGTCCTTGTCTTGTTCCTTTTGTTGTTTCTGTGTCTTGTTTTTATACTGTTTAACTTAAATTGCTTGTCTGTTTTTTCTGTGTGTGTAATGCACCTTCAGTTGGCAATCCCAATGTCGTTGTATAGGTGACTGTACAATGACAATAAAGACTATGTTATCTTATCTGATCTGATCTAAAGCAACATGGTCTGAACCACATAAGAACATTTTTTGACACATTTCTTGTTTTAAATACAGGTGATTCTCGTATTATTAGAATATCATGGAAAATGAATTGGAATTGAGGTAAGAATTCATTCAAAATGAGCTCAAACCAAGTACTGAGTACATATGGATGATTATACTTTATAGAAGGCCGACATTCCTGTATTTAAAATCCCTCCTTTATTGATTTCATGTAATATTCAAATTTTCTGAAATTTTGAATTTGGGGTTTTCATAAGCTGTTAGCCATAATAATCAAAATTATAACAAAGGCTTGAGATATATCTCACTTTGCATGTAATGAGTCTATATAATATATTAGTTTCACCTTTTAAGTTGAATCACTGAAATAAATGAACCTTTGCACGATATTCTAATTTTTCGAGTTTCACCTGTATGTGTTTGACGCTTGAACACAAAAGAAGGCGATGTCACGTCATCCACCCATTTCTATCAATAGACATGAATAGAACGGTTCTATACATATCTATCAATAGACATGAATAGAACGGTTCTATACATATCTATCAATAGACATGAATAGAACGGTTCTATACTCATATCTATCAATAGACATGAATAGAACGGTTCTATACATATCTATCAATAGACATGAATAGAACGGTTCTATACATATCTATCAATAGACATGAATAGAACGGTTCTATACCCATATCTATCAATAGACATGAATAGAACGGTTCTATACATATCTGTCAATAGACATGAATAGAACGGTTCTATACATATCTGTCAATAGACATGAATAGAACGGTTCTATACTCATGTCTATTATTTTAATGATGGTTTAACTTTTTTTAACAACAGTTAAATAATGCAGAGGCTCAGCAGGGCAAACACTCTCGTCACGGACTGTCACCGATAAAGGCGCCAGACGGTGATTGACGGTGTGTGTGTATGTGTGTGTGTGTGTGTGTGTGTGTGTGTGTGTGTGTGTGTGTGTGTGTGTGTGTGTGTGTGTGTGTGTGTGTGTGTGTGTGTCTATGTGTGTGTGCGTGTGTCTGTGTGTGTGTGTGTGTGTCTGTGTGTGTGTGTGTGTCTGTGTGTGTGTGTGTGTGTGTGTGTGTGTGTGTCTGTGTGTGTGTGTGTGTGTGTGTGTGTGTGTGTGTGTGCGTGTGTCTGTGTGTGTGTGTGTGTGTGTCTGTGTGTGTGTGTGTGTCTGTTTGTGTGTGTGTGTGTGTGTGTGTCTGTGTGTGTGTGTGTGTGTGTGTGTGTGTGCATGTGTCTGTGTGTGTGTGTGTGTGTGTGTGTCTGTGTGTGTGTTTGTGTGTGTGTGTGTCTGTGTGTGTGTGTGTGTGTGTGTGTGTGTGTGTGTGTGTGTGTGTGTGTGTGTGTGTGTGTGTGTGTGTGTGTGTGTGTGTCCGCACGGTAAAGTCGATGAGGGAGGGGCGGCCGCTCTTGCAGTGTCGCTGAAATTGATTGTTCTACATTCTAACTAAGAGGACAGGATAATTACTATGACATTTTCCTTAGTCTACAAACATTTTTAAATTACCTCTTTCATAACGCACACTGTGAACACATGCCACATACTGAACATACTGTACATACTGTATAGATCAGACCCAGGGGTTACTCAGTTCAGTTTTTCACTGCACCTCTTTAGCAGCTACACGCAGCTTCCTCCTGTTTGGTTTGATTATAGTAACCACCAACCACCTACTTATATTCACA
>NC_137221.1:2299200-2321700 GCF_949987685.1 Ammodytes marinus | reverse complement strand
ACTATCAATAAAAAAGCATAAAAAATGCCCAAAAAATATCTTAAAAAAAAAAATAATAATAATAATAATAATAATAATAATAATAATAATAATAATAATAATAATAATAATAATAATAATAATAATAATAATAATAATAATAATAATAATAATAATAATAATAAGGATTTATTTAAGACAGAACAGGACAAACCAAAGCAAAAGCAGAGGGGTCAGTAGGCTGAGTTGAAGAGGAGAGTTGTGAAGATGGTTCGGTCTCTGAATGTTATCGAGTTATAAGTTCTCCTCAGTCAACTTAATACATTCTTCAAGTTGTTTCAGACGTGTGAGTTTTATATGTTGTTAATCCAACTTAAAAGCTTCAAAGCAGTTTCAATCAGTTTACTCTAATGAATGAAGTAGCTCCAGGTTGGAGTTGTCACAACTAGAATGTCATTTATCTATTTAGTGGGAAAAACTGAGTAAATCAAAGCTTGCACCTATTTTAGTACAGTGTTTTATTGAGTAATGTATTTTAATGTGTTCTATGTGTGTGTGTGTGTGTGTGTGTGTGTGTGTGTGTGTGTGTGTGTGTGTGTGTGTGTGTGTGTGTGTGTGTGTGTGTGTGTGTGTGTGTGTGTGTTCTATGTGTGTGTGTGTGTGTGTTGGATGTGAGTGGACCATCTGAGTCCTTGATAAAGATTATTATTATATCAAATTTAAGTTGTTAAAGTTAATCAACAGCATAAACATTAAGGAAAAGACAGACAAACCAACAGATGGTTAAACAGGTGCAGTGATATGACAACTATTATAATTAGTTATGTGACATTTTTTTTTTTTTACTGGAATGTCTTCGTCACGCAGCATCACTGGTGGTTGACTATGGGGTGATGTGTGAGCAGGTTGCACCAGTCTTTGAGGACGGGGTGCCGGGGGGCTGGCGCTGAGTGTGCGTCGCTAGAGAACAGGGGAAAATTGTTTTGGTGATGAATATCACATCCTGTTTGTGTGTCAAAATATTAATGTTGTGTTTTATTGAATAAAGTAGGCCGCCTTGACTAAATATTTTGTGAATTTCCCATCTATGTTTAAAATGATTTTGCTTCTGAGTTCAGACAAGCCAAAAGTTATTGGTAATACAGTCAGGTGCCTTCTTAAAACATGTCCTACCTTTGTTTAAGTGTTTTTGTTTTTGCCCCTGCCGTGCACCATTGGTTTGTTATGGTTTGATTGTTGTGCTCCATGCCATGTGCTGCGGCCGAGAGCCGTGAATGAAATGAAATGAAATGTAATGAGGGAGGTGGAGAAGTGTTGATAATGGCAGCGTTCATAGTGTTAGTGTTAATAGTAATAGCCAGAGAGTTCATAGCGTTAGCAGTGTTAATAGTAATAGCCAGAGGGTTTATAGCGTTAGCAGTGTTAATAGTAATAGCCAGAGAGTTCATAGCGTTAGCAGTGTTAATAGTAATAGCCAGAGAGTTCATAGCGTTAGCAGTGTTAATAGTAATAGCCAGAGAGTTCATAGCGTTAGCAGTGTTAATAGTAATAGCCAGAGAGTTCATAGTGTTAGCAGTGTTAATAGTAATAGCCAGAGAGTTCATAGCGTTAGCAGTGTTAATAGTAATAGCCAGAGAGTTCATAGCGTTAGCAGTGTTAATAGTAATAGCCAGAGAGTTCATAGCGTTAGCAGTGTTAATAGTAATAGCCAGAGAGTTCATAGCGTTAGCAGTGTTAATAGTAATAGCCAGAGAGTTCATAGCGTTAGCAGTGTTAATAGTAATAGCCAGGGGGACGGCCTCGGCCTCGGTTGTATGAACCTGAGTTCTGATGTCCGGCCACTGCATAAATGTCCTGCCGACGCAAACACTATCACTGATAACTCATTATAGAATATCTATTCATGCATTTCCCTTACATTGTGCCTCTCTGCCACACACACACACACACACACACACACACACACACACACACACACACACACACACACACACACACACACATGAAGCATAAACATTAAGGAAAAGACAGATAAACAACAGATGAGATAGGTTAAACAGGTGTAGTGATATAACAACTATTATAACTCTTATGTGACATTTTTTTTTGACTGGAATGTCTTTGTCCCGCGGCACCAGTGGTAGTGGGAGTAGACTACAGGGTGACGTGTGAGCCGGTTGCATCAGTTTTTGGTTCCACCCCTTATCCCCTATAGCAGTGAAGAGATGCTCATAAAAAGGCCCAGAGAGACAGTGGGAGACATCGGCGGGTCCAAGGATCATCACAGTCTCCTGAACAGCTGCCCTCGTCTCTCCCATCCTACGTCCACATTCTCCAGAGGGTAAGACCACCTGCACTCTCCTCCGCAACTATTTACTTCACTTTGGTTTGTTCTGTAAAGATATTTGAACCTTTATTTGACAGTCGGAGATCAGAGAGAGCAGAGTGGAAAAGGGGAAAGTCTTTTTTACTTGGAAAGTTTACAGTTTATTCTCTGAAAGCAGTGTCACAGCTCTTTCTGTTTTGTTCTTTTTAACATTGCAGTATTTACGCTGCAGTAAAGAATGGTAAAGCAGTACAACTTCAAACTGGGGCCGGTAATTATAACAATGGCACTTTTGTTAAACTTTAGTTGTGATTTTTATTACAATTGATCATTATTATTTTTGAGATGGTGGGGCAATCAGGCGGGTTGTGGCCAATGTGTCCTTGAGCAAGGCACCTCACCCCAAAGACTGGTCCAAGGGCCTGCAACTACAAGCTTTTTACTTTACTTTAGTTTAGTTCGAGTCTGTCTGTCTGTCTGTCTGTCTGTCTGTCTGTCTGTCTGTCTGTCTGTCTGTCTGTCTGTCTGTCTGTCTGTCTGATACAATCTTGTGTGTGTGTGTGTGTGACATTGACTGATATTTATTTTGCATTTGTCACTGACAAAGTGTTGAACTTTGAATGTAACTTTGTGTCCATCAGACTGAGTGTCTGTCAGCTGATCGGCTACCATGATGCTGCCCCTGATCTTCCTGTTTGCTCTCACCGGGCTGTCAGCAGGTAAAACACACACACACACACACACACACACACACACACACACACACACACACACACACACACACACACACACAAACACACATACACACATTATGTACACACACTCTATACACACACACACACACACACACACACACACAAACACACATTATGTACACACACTCTGACCTCATGTTTCTTCCTCTTCTTCAGCTCAAAGCGGTTTTGGGACCCTAACCACCTGCACACTGGTGGGCTCTTCTGTCATTGTCAGTTCCGGGAGTTCCGTGAGTACTGGTTCCATCAGTGATCGGTGTGTGCACAACGTGTTATCAGGCCCAGGCTTCAGGCTGTTTGCACGCTACCAGGAACGACGTCGTACAGATGTGAGCTTTCTGGACAGCCTGACACTGACACTGGGCAGTGACACGCTTCAGATGGGACAAGGCGGCGTTGTCCGGGTAAGCTTTAAATTAGCATTGACTAACAGTAAATTAGTGTACCCGTATTGTAAAGTTTAGCCAAGTTATGATTTTGATTTGGGGCGGCTGTGGCTAAGCGTCCAAGTGTCCCTGGGCAAGACACTGAACCCCCAGTTGCTGCTGGTGTATGAGTGTTTGTGAATGGCATAGTGAGAGGCAAAACACTGTAGTTAGATCAAAAAGCCCTAGAATGTAAAGTGCTCTATAAGTCTATTTACCATTATCATTCATGTGACGCAGCTGAATGGCACTGTGCTGAGCCTGAACAGCTCCGTTCAGACATTGGGAGGTTTTGAGCTTTCTAAGGACCAAACTGGAGTCACTGTCGGGTGGTCCAAATCCTCCGACTACTTTGTCTCTCTCTTCTTTGACGGCAACATGGCGCAGCTCCACTACGGAGGTACAGACACTCAAATCATATCAATCACCACACAGGATCAAATGTATTGAAATGATTCTGTTACAGGATGCAAAATCCTCAAGTCTCAAACACTTAATAACAACAAAATGAATTAATATTACACAAAGTTGAAATAAAAAAAAATATCATGTTGTGTATCTGTGCGATCTAATGAACTAAACTGGACTTTATTGTGCTGCCGTTTATATCTGAACCTTTATATTTGAACTTTGTTGATACTAATCTGATTCACAATGTGTCCTGAAACTTTACAGGGAGTATGACTAACGGAAAATGTATTAGCCCTGGAGCACCCAGCAAAGATACGGCCTCAAGTCACCCAGAGTAAGACCTCAACCAAAGTAAAACTGATGAAATGGTTCCAATGTGCTTTGGTTTTTTAAAAATGTTTTATATCAAGTCCCCTAATAAATCCTATCTCGTCTTATGTTAATGTTTTGGTTGAATCTACAGCTCTTGAAGAAATTCAAAGACAAGTCTATTTTTTTTCTAAATCTTCATCTCTATTTTACTGGAAATGATCTAAATAACAATATTTTTATTGGGAATTTGGTAGAAATGTTGCCATTTAGTTTATATAAAATAAATCTAAAATGTTAATGTGCCTAGAAATAGTCAAACGTGAGACATTTCTTAAGTTTTTTCCAGAGCTGTATATATTTTGTTATTTTCATTATCTTACAGAAAAACATTTTCCAGAGATTTTACTTTAAGCCTCTTGAAAAGAAAAGAAGAGAATAGATAGATAGATATATAGATAGATAGATAGATAGATAGATAGATAGATAGATAGATAGATAGATAGATAGATAGATAGATAGATAGATAGATAGATAGATAGATAGATAGATAGATAGATAGATAGATAGATAGATAGATAGATAGATAGATAGATAGATAGATAGATAGATAGATAGATAGTCAGTCAACAGACAGTACAATTGAAAAACAATAAAAGTCGGTAAAATAAGTCAATAAAAGGTGAACACTATATCACATGATTAAAATTGCATAATACAAGAGCCAGAGGTAGATATAAATGCAGAAATATTACACTATTGCGTATCTTTGCTTGAGCACTAATCACTGACCACTGTACTGTCCCCCCCCCCCCCCCCCCCCAGCTGTGAAAAAAGAATCACACAAAGTCCAGAGACTGGGATCAACACGAACGTGACGGGGGCACGGTAAGACTCAGATTATTCCCATTTCATTTGGTGTGACATGAAACTGTCCTGTGTTTAAAGGGATAGTTCAGTGTTTTTCAAAGTGTGGTTGTATGAGGTCCTTAGGCGTAGTTAGTCTCTTACCTTACGGAGATGGCCATCAGTCACTACAAGGAGTTTGGGTGAGACGTCGCTGTAGCAGAAAACAGCCCTGTACTGTTGCAGAGGAGGCCAGCAGAAAAAATATATAAATGCTTACCTAGGAACTAAATATCCACTCAATTGTACGCTCAAAATATTACTCACTGCTGATTTGTGACTGTAGTCTCCCTTTAAGATAAGATAATATATACCCAGTTAAGAATACATTCATTACATAAATTACATGTGTGAACCTATGAGCATAAAACAACGGGTTTAATTCTGTCTGTTGACATGATGTGTGTCCACAGCTGTGCCCTCATGAAGGAAGCGCCCTTCGACGTCTGTAACATCGACACGTATGATTACACTTCAGCCTGCTCATTCACTTTATCACAATACCCGATGGTGGACGGCCTCGACTGTCAGTTCCATGAGGCCTACGCCAGAGCCTGTAGCCTGAAAAACATGACAGTGGAGGGCTGGAGGTCCAAGCTCAATTGCCGTAAGAATCAGAAAAAACATGTTGCTAATCCATCTATCTATCTATCTATCTATCTATCTATCTATCTATCTATCTATCTATCTATCTATCTATCTATCTATCTATCTATCTATCTATCTATCTATCTATCTATCTATCTATCTATCTATCTATCTATCTATCTATCTATCTATCTATCTATCTCTCTCTCTCTCTTTCGCTCTCTCTCTCTCTCTCTCTATCTATATATATCTATCTATTGCCAAAGCATTTAAATCAATGTTTGAATTCATATTTCCATCCTGAGAAGATATTTTATTATAATACTATTTAATCCATCCGTCCGTCCGTCCGTCCGTCTGTCTGTCTGTCTGTCTGTCTGTCTGTCTGTCTATCTATCTATCTATCTATCCATCCATCCATCCATCCATCCATCCATCCATCCATCCATCCATCCATCAGCCGCTGTGGCCTCCTGTCAGGGGACGGTGTGCGGTGATCAGGCGTTCTGCGGTGACACAGTGACCGGTGGTTCTGGCTGCCTTTGTCGCGCCATCTTTGCCGATCCGTACAGACAGAAGAGCGGCACTTTGGGTAGGACAGCTCCCACACAAACACCATCTTTTATTTCTCTTGATGCAGAGTTCATTTATTTTTAATTTAAGTTTTTCTACAGTTTAAACTTGACAGGGGGAGGGTCTCTGTGTGTGTGTGTGTGTGTGTGTGTGTGTGTGTGTGTGTGTGTGTGTGTGTGTGTGTCTACTATATGGAGTCTGATGTATTATTTTCTTTTTAAATCCGGACTTGTAGGGGATCCCACTGTCTGCAGTCAGGATTCGGCTTCAGTTTCTCTGGTGGCTTGTCTCCTGGCGGAAAAGGGAATCGACTACTCGATGTTACATCTCAAGAACAAGAACTGCACGGGACAGATGGATGAGGGGACCGGCAAGGTGACCTTCAGCTTCAACAGCACCAACACCTGCGGGACGGAGATCCTGGTAGGTTCACAAATCCTACAACTTTTAACGTTTATTTTAAATTTTTCTTGAAAGATTCTTATTTGTCCCATTTAATGAACCTAACGTATCATGATGACACCTGAAATTTACACCCCTACTCTGAATTAATCCTGCAGACCAACAGCAGCCAAATAACCTACAAGAACTCCATTATGTCCGCAAACACCTCTGACATCATCGTTCGCCACGACCAATTCCAACTGGACTTCTCCTGCTACTACACTCAGCCAGAAGCTAAGACTGTGGGCTTCAGAATCAGAGACAGGTGAGGAAAGGCTGCTTAGCCTATGTTTAAAAATAAGGGCTGCAAGAAAATACAAAAATTTTGATTTCAACATTTGTGTGTGTTTGTGTGTTGTGTGTGTGTGTGTGTGTGTGTGTGTGTGTGTGTGTGTGTGTGTGTGTGTGTGTGTGTGTGTGTGTGTGTGTGTGTGTGTGTGTGTGTGTGTGTGTGTGTGTGTGTGTGTGTGTGTGTGTGTGTGTGTGTGTGTGTGTGCGCAGCTCTGTTGTCCTGGAGATTGTATCCGATGCTTGGAATTACACCCTGACCATGAAAGCGTTCACCGACGCCGGCCGCACACTCGCTCTGAACTCTAGCACTGAAGTCCGTCTGGACCAGAAGGTTTGTAACGTCTGTGGAATGTGTGAATTAAACTCTATGGGCCACTTTGTGTGTGTGTGTGTGTGTGTGTGTGTGTGTGTGTGTGTGTGTGTGTGTGTGTGTGTGTGTGTCTGTGTGTGTGTGTGTGTGTGTGTGTGTGTGTGTGTGTGTGTGTGTGTGTGTGTGTGTGTGTTTGTGTGTGTGTGTGTGTGTGTGTGTGTGTGTGTGTGTGTGTGTGTCTGTGTGTGTGTGTGTATGTTTATCTCAGTGTGTGGGTGTGTGTGTGTTGCCCTCTGGAATAAATAAAGTTGTTTGAATTTGAACTTTTAGATCTTTGTGGAGCTGGCCACGACCGGTCTGGAGGGAGGCTCCGTCGCCGTGGTGACTGAGTCCTGCTGGGCAACCAGCGTGGCAGCGTCAAACGCCACTCAGAAATATGACCTCATCAAGAACGGGTGAGACGCAAACTGATGATTTTCATTAGTGTGTTTGTCTGTGTGCATTTATACTAGAATGGAAAAAGCTGTGTGAATGCTGGTGCTGAAAAGCTCATGCTGGATAGCTAAATGTTGAAGAAGAATTCCTCTGTTTTTAAGTATTTCAAACACTTTCCATTTGTCTTGTTGATTATATTATATGTTGTTTTTAACTCTGCCTTGTAAGGTTACCTTAAGTGTTTGGAAAGGTGCCTTTAAAGAGGAACTTTTAAATATAACAGTCTAATTTTTCATGTAACAGCAAACCAGACCATCAGTGCTAAAGAATGCTATTTTTATATAGTTTTTCTTAATGCCTTTGTCATGGGTATACGCTCACCCAGGAACAACAGCTGGCGTGGTAAAAACACTAACGCTTTTTTCCATTGTGGTTCGCAAGAATTAACACAAACGGAAAGTTCCTCAGAGCACCTTTTTTATTATTATTATTATTATTATTATTATTATTATTATTATTATTATTATTATTATTATTATTATTATTATTATTATTATTATTATTATGTTTTGTTCTCTCCCTTTCCTTTTATGTATGTTTGTATGTACAGTATATCACTTTTTCTTCTCTTTTTATTTATCTTTAATTATTATTATTTTTTATTTAATTTAAATTGTTGTCACAGAAAATAAATTAGTAGGATGTGGTAAATGTGAACAATAACAGTAAGATGAAAACCTATTTATGCTCCTACAATGAAGGAGATAAAATGAATAAAAAACTGCGATGTGACGTGTGTGTCCTGTTGTGTGAACAGCTGTCCCAACACCAACGACAAGACAGTGATGGTGATGGGAAACGGAGCGGGAACCTCCAACTACTTCTTCTTCAACATGTTCCAGTTCTCCGGGAGTTCTACTGACGTCTACCTGCACTGCAAGCTCGTCCTGTGTGCCACAAAGAACAACACCTGTGTCCCGGTACGCACACACACACACACACACACACGCACACGCACACACACACGCACACGCACACACACACACACACGCGCACACACACACACAACAAATACACAAATTGCATAAAGGTTTATCTGAACTGCCTTGACTGGTTTGAGAGAAGAATACAGAACTCTACTTTTATATTGCCAAATTCCATGTAGCTGTGGTCTTGGTCTTAAAGTTAAAAATGATTTCAAATAATTTAGTTAAAAAATTAAATCTGAGTTGTCAGGCAGATTTCAGACATATCGACCCGATACTGATATAAAATCAGCTCCCTAACACAGACAGTGAAGTGTTAGTCCATAGTAAATGGGTCGCTGTAATTCATTTAACTACGCCTAGACTTCATCTCTCTCTCTTTCTTTCTCCCTGTCTCTCTCTCTCTCCCTCTTTCTCTCTTTCTCTATCTCCCCCCATCTCTCTCTCTCTCTTTCTCTGTCTCCCTCTTTCTCTCTTTCTCTATCTCCCCCCTATCTCTCTCTCTCTTTCTCCCTATCTCCCCCCCTATCTCTCTCTCTTTCTCCCTGTCTCTCTCCCTCTTTCTCTATCTCCTCTCCACCCTCTCTCTCTTTTCACTTGCAGACCTGTGGATCCCGGAGACGCAGATCTGCTAAATCCACCCAAGAACAAGCCGCCCTCATCAGTATGTCCTGGACTAACTAGGTAGGAAAACATTATTTGTGTAGTTCACTATTGAAACTACAAACTACAACCATTTGTGGACCATAAAGGGAAAGGAATTCATTTATTTCCTGGATGATGCCATCTTTTGTAACCAGCTTCTTGTCCTTGAAGGCCACCGTAGTTTCTGTTATCATTCGAAAGGGGAGGGGTTAGTGTTGCATTCTACAACTTTCCCCACTGGATGCCACTAAATGTTCTGATATTACACACTGCACCTTTAATAACAAATCAAATGTAAATGTTAAATGTTTGTTTATGGAAGACCTGTGGATAACTGATTTGCACTTTTTAGTTAAACTCAGTGGCGTGAGACTTTTCTGTATTACTGTATATGTTGTCATAATGTCATGTCACGTGTACATTGTCTGTTTGCTCATTGTTGACAAAGTAGTTTGAACTCCTTTGTCTAAGTAGCTTTAGTTAACAGGTCGGACACACAACCGACCAATCACAGCGTTTCTCTGCTTGTCTTCTCAGGTTGTTTCCATGGTGACGAACACGGACTGACCCCGATAATGATTCCTGATGTTGGCAGTTCTCCAGCACATTTTAACTTCTGATTTCATCTTCTTTCTTTTTCTGCAAAATGAATGAAATAAACTGTATGGTGAAGGGCTCTATAGTATAAACAAGTAGTTAATCAATACATTAAGTCACTGCAGGTGAATAGGGCAGCATGTTTAACTCATAGATAGTAGCCTATCATGAAACTGTGCAAGTTGATTAAAAAAATTAATAATTGTAACAACATTTTGGAGTCCAAAGTTTTTACTGGACAGATTTGGGTTAAAGATGGTTGTAAAGGCCTAGCAGAAATATACAGACGCAAACAGGCAAGGTTTAGTCAAAAAACAACTTAATGTACATTTTGGACCTTTTGATTTATACTAGTATGAAAGAAGAAATGTTATGGGAGATAAATAGTCAAAATTCTTTAAATTGACCAGTGCTTTTACCTGCAGTGACTCGCCTTAATTTTAAATGTATTACATTTTGATGTTTTATTACTTAAAGTAGCTACGAAGAGCTTTCAGTTTGTGTTCGTTCTAGCGCCCCCTTTGGACAAAAGCGGTAGTGTTCTTAAGACACCAGCAATTGTTCCTCGGTGTGCGTACCCATGACAAAAACTATATAAAAATAGCATTCTTTGCACTGATGGTCTTTTTGATCACCAGAGGAAAAATGTGACTGTTTCAGGAATATCTAAAGTTCCTCGTAGCTACTTTACTGTGTTAAGTTTAGTTTTAGCCTTAATTTGACATGTGATTGGCTGTATAGTATAAACGCCACTGATTAGATATTAATATGTTTTAGTTAGGATGATTAGGATCTGATGTGTGCATCAAAAGCCCAATTTGCGTGTCCTTTTTTTATCCAAGGCACATTGACATTTGTCTTTTTGCATATCCCCTCTCAAGTTACCGCACTCCAGAGGGGGTCCTCACACAGGGTTAGCCATAGTACAGCGCCCCTGGAGCAGTTTGGGGTTAAGTGTCTTGCTCAAGGGCACAATGGTAGAGATGGTGGGCACCGTAGATGTAATAGCAGCCACCACTAGTTTTACTACTAACACCCTCCTGTCCGGTGCCGGGGATCCAACCAGAGACCTCATGGTTACTGGGAGGAACCTCTTTCCTTGTCTAGGTCATCCTTCCACCCTGAATCTGAACCTTTTCATCAGGTCAAAATTTTACGACCTTTTATGATTATCGATAATGTCTTATTTTATTACAGTTTCCATTTTGTGATTCCTGTATCTCTCTCTCTGCACGCTCACTATTATATTAAGGGCCAGAATGTGTGTGAAACACCTAGCATTGTAATGTCAACTCATCTCAAACGGTTGCCTTCATGATCCTGAGATATGAGCTGTGGTTTCTATTTACTATCTTTCTCTTGTAAGCAACAAAAGACAAAAAAATAAATAAAAGGTTTGTGGGAAAATCTGGTGTGTTTATGTCCCCTTCTTCTACCCTGTGTTGCAGTCCACATACTCATGTAGCATTACTGTCTTAAACATGGAGAGAACCCCAAATGGTCGTTTTCTTATAGTAACTGGGTACCTTTGCTCTGTTCATGTAACACTTAAGATTTATGGCCCAAATATTGATGACGCTGCCTTTTTCCATAAAACCTTTGATATGTTACTCGACCTTTCGGGCACAAATGTGATTGCTGCAGGGGACCACAATGTAATCCTTGATTGGCATATGGACAGGTCATCAAAGAAAACAAGCTACCCTTCTAACTCATCTACAGTTCTGAAAAACTTGATTTCAACTACTAATTTAGTTGCCATCTGGAGAATACAGCACCCCACAGACAGAGACTACTTCTTTTTTTCCAAAATGCACAATTCGTATTCTCGTATTGATTATTTTTATTAGACTCAAGACTCATACCCAACGTAATAGACACCAACTATCACAACATCCTGATCTCGGATCATGCCCCAGCGGCCATTATTCTTGACTTTGGGAGATCCAAACAGTGAGCTAATTGGTGTCTATGCTTTATTGATAGTGTAGAGACAGAGTTGAAATGGGGCCGAGAGGGGAGTGACATGCAGAGAAAGACCGCGGGCTGGAATCAAACCCTAGTCTGCTGCTGGCCGAGGCCCATGGGGGGGACGCCCTACCAACTGAGCTAAGGGCGCCTCACATATGAAGGGTCTTTAAAGAAATCTAGAGAAAGACGTTTAAAGGATATTGACTTGGAGCTCAACTCGCTGGAGACATTCTACAGAAACACAAACTCTGCAAAATATTCTTAGCCTTAAATACGAGTATAACACTATTTTAACGAGTCAAGTGAGTGATCAGCTTCTCAGACTTAAGCAACATTGGGGGGCGCCTTTAGCTCAGTTGGTAAGGCGTCCCCCTCCCTGGCCGGGCCCAGCAGCTGACCCAGGTTCGATTCCAGCCCGCGGTCGTTCTCTGCATGTCACTCCCCTCTCTGCCCCATTTCACCGCTGTCTCTCTGCACTGTCAATAAAGCATAAAAATGCAAAAAAAATATCTTTAAAAAAAAAAAAAAGACTTAAGCAACATTATTTTGAATTAGGGGATAAACCACAGACCTTGCTGGCACGCCAGCTCAGAGCGCAACAAGCCAGCAGATCCATACATACAATAAAATCTAGCAGAGGTGTGGCTTTAACTGACCCGAAACAGATTAATAAACGCTTTAAGGAGTATTATCAGGAGCTGTATAAATCCAAAGCTAAGGGTGATATCGACGCATGGTTAAAAAAGCTAGACATAACAAAGCTAGACAGCGCCTCCCGCAAGGCCTTAAACTCTGAACTGTCCCCTGCAGAAATCACAGATGCTATCAAATCGCTGCATAACGGCAAGAGCCCTGGGCCAGATGGCTTCGTAGTTGAATTTTATAAGAAGTTTGCTGAACAAGTAACCCCGGTCTTGCATAGAATGTTCTCCCACTCAACCAAAGCGAACAGACTCCCATCAACACTGTATAACGCAAACATTTCTCTCTTGTTAAAACAAGACAGGGATGAAACTAACCCGTCCTCATATCGACCAATTTCTATGCTTAACTTGGATTTCAAAATTTTCACAAAAATTCTGGCAAATAGACTAAACAAATCTATAGAATCCATTATTCACACAGATCAGACCGGGTTCTTCCCGAATAGCTTTTCATTTTTTAATGTTAGGAGAGTCCTAAATATTATGTATAACAAATTCGACAGCGCTTCCAAACAAGCAGTTCTGTGTCTGGACACGGAAAAGGCTTTTGACCAGGTTGAGTGGGGAGGAGTTCGGTCTAGGGGCCCCTTGCATTTCATGGGGGAATCTTCATCAGATGAAGATGATAGTTTGTGTTTCATTTGTATGGAAACGTTCTCCAGCAGCCGTTCAGGGGAGGTAAGGGAGAAGTGTTGTATGTGCAACCAGTGGGCACACAATCTCTGCTTAGTTAGAGTGAGCAGACCCTACATTTGCCGTCACTGTAACTCAGATAGTGAATGTGTGTATCGTGGTTGAGTAGGCTATTATTGTTAGACCTATTTGTTTTGTTCTTTATGTTGTTACATACAGTAGGTTGGTCTTAATATGGATTTCCTGTTTGTTTATTCCTTGCTCATTTTGTGTTAAGATGCATAAAGTTATGTAGGACTATTTATAGTTCTGCATTCTTGCCTTCTTTTTAAGATGTTTCCCGTTAAGATAACATTGTGACAAACAACCCCATAGTGTTTGACAACCAACCCCTTGATGGGGTTGGTTGTCACAATGTGTAAGAGTGTCTTTGATGGTAAATTTCTTCTTTATTACAATAAGTTAGAAAAAGTGAGGGGTTCACATTTCAAGCCAACACCTTAAGCTTCAATGTAATGTAGGAATGACTATTGAAAGATGTTTAGGTGATGAACAATTCTCACTAGAGTAAAAAGTGTGCCTACTTACCCCGGTCTCCCCTACGCAGTTTAAAACAAATCTGGTCAGTATAAAGTACCTGAGCATTACATTATCTAAAAACCCAAAGACACTTTTTAAGTTAAATTTTACGGAAAGATTGAACAAACTAAAGGAGAACATAGAGAAATGGAGAACAGTACCGATCTCCCTTATTGGCCGGGTGAACGCAGTAAAGATGGTCTCCCTGCCGAGATGTATGTATCTATTTCAGAATGTGCCAATTTATATTCCTAAATCTTACTTTAAGTCAATTGATTCTATTATAATGCCTTTCATTTGGGGATATAAAGCACATAGGATCTCAAAAGCCCATCTTCAGAAACCCAGGGAGCATGGCAGACTGGGGTTACCGTGTTTTTTACATTATTACCGGGCTGCCAATGCTAGAGTGATGGTGTACTGGCAATTTACATATGAAAAAGACGTTTGAAGTAAACTGCCCCCCTGGCTGGCAATTGAAAAAAGCTTGGCCCCCAAAACTTCTCTTACTGCCCTCCTTTTCTCTTCTCCCAGACTGCCTGCCTTCTTTAGAGGAGACCACTTTATCCTATCCAACGGTCTGAGAGAATTTGGAAGAAAATTAGGAAGGCCTGTGAACTACCGAGCACGACCATACATGCCCCAATCTGGCATAATCATGCCTTCCCCCCCATCGTTCACAGATTCAGCATTCAGAGATTGGCGCCGGAAGGGAATAGTAACAGTTGAGGACCTTTATATAAATGGTCACTTTGCTTCATTTGATCAGCTAGTATCAAAGTTTTCACTGTCGAAAGCTCAATTCTTCGGGTATCTACAGGTGAGGAATTATGTCAAACAGAATATACCATCCTCTGAGTCCCTGCCCGCAGATGGTTCATTGTCCAAAACTTTGCTAGACTCACCAGAAGCTAAAAACCTGATTTCATCTTTTGCGGGAATATTTTTAGACCGGCAGGACAAATGGTAAATGGACTTGTATAGCGCTATATCTCCGTTTATCACAGACCCAAAGCGCTTTACATTGTTTTTGTACACATTCACCCAGTCACACACACATTCATACACCGATAGCAGCAGCTACCACGCAGGGTAGGCTTAGCACTAGGGTGCTAAGCTAACTAAGCCAACTATCGGGAGCAATTTGGGGTTCAGTGTCTTGCTCAGGGACACTTGGACATGTGGCGGGGAGACGGGGGATCGAACCTCCGACCCTGCACACCAGAGGCGAACTTCCTACCCACTTCGCCCACTGCCGCCCCAAATCCACTTTAAAGATAAAGCAAGCCTGGGAAAAAGACTTAAACATTGACAGCTGACGATGTCTGGGAGGGAGCGCTAAAAAGCATAAAATCCTGCTCTATAAACTCGAGGCTTCAGTTAATTCAATTTAAGGTCACACTTAGATTGCACTATTCTAAGGTTAAACTGCATAACATTTTCCCAAATCTTTCGCCTTTATGTAACAGGTGTAAGATTGCCGAGGGTACACTTGCTCACCACTTTTGGGAATGTCCAAATCTCTACAACTTTTGGTGTCTTGTATTTCAATGGTATTCTAACGTCTTAAATGTTTCTTTGACTCCTGATCCAGAAACCGCTCTGTTCGGACATTCCGCAGCCCTGGAAAAACTGGACCATAATGCTCGCACAATCATGGTCTATGGCATGGTAATTGCTAAAAGATGCATTCTAAAGCTGTGGAAATCGGACTTAGCCCCTCAATTCGACACTTGGCTGAGGGAACTGGTGGGCGTTTTACATGTTGAGAGGCTGAGATACGAGCTGTCCGGCAACGCTAATAGTTTCCTTGCCGTATGGGGCTCAGTGCTGCAGCACATGGGGGCCTGAGGTGTCTGCCCCCTTGGCGCCACCTGCAGTGGACATGAGAGGTTCGCCCCAGTTTTGTTCTTTTTTTTGTGTGCATTTATAGCTTATTCTCTTAATCATTTTGTCTTATTTGCTTATTCAATTTTTTATTTATTTTTTGTATTTCTTGTCTGTTTGTGTGAGGGAGGGGGAGGGGGTGGGGGGAGGGTGTTGTGTGTGCATTGTATGTGTCTACTTATTCTGTCTGTATGGGGGGAAAAAATGATAAAACCATTAAAATATAAGAGAAATATTCAACATTTAGTAAAAAATTATTATTTAAACTAAAGCAAACTGAGGCTGAGAAGAGTGATACCCATTTTATTGGCACAAACTCCATGGCCACAAAGAACGCGCTGCAGGAATGTATTTATTTTTATATTCCACAAAAGGAACTATGACTATTCTCAGCCACTTGTTCAATGAGGATGTAAACCATTTGAAATTGTGTTGGCAAATAAACAACCCACCATACATTCTAGTGAGTAATAATGGAGTTGGATTAAAGTCCCAACCTCAGCCATTTTTACCAGCATCCAATAAGGAAGTGACCTCAACTGTAGTAACCGTAAGTGCCACTGAGGGGGGGGGGGTGGTACCAAGACCGAGCAGTTTTTCTTTGACTCACTTGTTAGACAGGCCGTTTTCAAAGTCTTATTAAACCTATTTACAGCCTGGTCCACAAAACAATTTTAGTCTGTATGTTTAGGTCATATCTCCATGACAACACTGAGGGGGGTGAATTTTTTCGGACCACGCTAGTTTTTATTTTATCGGAGGGTAAAATGTATTGCCACGATCTCTTGAGTGACAGCTCTCCGCCCGTTGTCCCTCACTTTGCCTCGGAGGTATACGTCAGCTATCTCCCTCCCCCTCACAAAATGTTGACATGCACAAACCAGGATTATTGGATGCCGTGTGAATAACTGAGGTCAGCCCGGATGCTACATCCATATTATTTACTATCAATGGTTGGATTATATTTATGTGACTGGACCTTTTTTTAATGAAAATGTTGCATAGTGAACCTTTTAAAAAAACATAATGTTTGGAATACTTTGACGATCACAAATAGATGAAACATGTTGTGTGACTTATCACAGAATATAATGTGTCAGACTTTAACAAGGACATTTATTTTTTAAACAATTTCACATTTTTAAGTAGATCTCAAAAGAACATCACCAGTTGTAGTGCAACCTGTATGATTTCATTAGGAGAGAATGGACATAGGCCCAACAGTATATGAAAGAGCCTGAGCCTATGAGGTGGTTGGTGTTTTGTGCAGGGCTGATTGGTTAAACCTGCAGTGTGGTGAATTTTGGGATTTTTTTCATAGCGGATTTCTTAGGACATAATTATAATATCCATAAATATGTTTAATTTAGTTTATAATAACTGAAACATTTTTTTAGGTTTTTTTTTCCCTTAGAAAGGGTCTCATATATCTCCATACATGGGGCCCAGGCATGGGCGCCGCCATGTTGGAAGTGTCATGGTTGTAATGACACACTGCACCGTAATATGATATCATCAAGAAAGTTCTACAAAGTTCTAGAATGCAACGCTACCTGGGTAACCCCAACCCTTTAGAATAATAACAGAAGCTACAGTGGCCTTCAAGGACAAGAACAATTCTAAATTCTGAACAATGGACCTGATGACATTCCAACTATGACACTTTCAAGATGTTGGCACTAGGCCTTGGTCCAAAATATGCAGAAATATGGACATATATGAGACCCTTTCTAAGGGGAAAAAAATTATTCAAATTTTTTTTTTTCAGCTATTATGCACTAAATTAAATGTACTTATGGATATTATAATTACTTTCTACAAAATCTGCAAGGAAATAAAACCCAAAATTCTACACACTGCACCTTTAAGTCAAGGGTTAGGGCCGTCCAGGTAGCGCTGCCTTGAGTTGGGGGCACAAAACACCATTGAGCAAAGTATGATGGATAGATAGTGTTATATGGTTATATCTGCCTGTGGTCAGAAGAGGGCGCCACTGTTCTATGTATGGTGAGTTAGTGCAGAGTCACAATGCGCATGTCCAGAGCAGAAGATGCTCTACCGTCAGGTCAGTCCTGTTAACCTGTTATAAGGAATGGATAAATAAAGCCAGCTCAACTAAAGTATAGTTAATAGATTATTGATAGATAGATAGATAGATAGATAGATAGATAGATAGATAGATAGATAGATAGATAGATAGATAGATAGATAGATAGACAGACAGACAGACAGACAGACAGACAGACAGACAGACAGACAGACAGACAGACAGACAGACAGACAGACAGACAGATAGATAGATAGACAGACAGACAGATAGATAGATAGATCGTACAGCTGCATTGTTCTTTCTTTAAAGGCCGACTATGCCTTTAAAGTACTGTAGGTAGCCTCGTATAGAGTCCCCCTCACAATGACCACTTCTGCCCCACTACAATGTGTTGTGGTGTCTGTATATGCACAGCCCCCCTCATCACATCCAGTCTCGTTTTGTTCTCATCTACCCCAATACGCCCCACATGAATGTTACAATGTCAGTTTGAAGCAGAAATATCATTTTAACTACAAGATTCGGCTTCAGATCATTTTCTGGCAGGTGCCAAACGACTGAAATGTGTTGTGATATTTGCCCATTTAAAGGTGTTTCAGCTGGTAAGACACTGGACATGCTGGTAAGACACTGGACATGCTGGTAAGACACTGGACATGCTGGTAAGACACTGGACATGCTGGTAAGACACTGGACATGCTGGTAAGACACTGGACATGCTGGTAAGACACTGGACATGGGGCTGCAGCTGGTAAGACACTGGACATGCTGGTAAGACACTGGACATGGGGCTGCAGCTGGTAAGACACTGGACATGGGGCTGCAGCTGGTAAGACACTGGACATGCTGGTAAGACACTGGACATGCTGGTAAGACACTGGACATGCTGGTAAGACACTGGACATGGGGCTGCAGCTGGTAAGACACTGGACATGGGGCTGCAGCTGGTAAGACACTGGACATGGGGCTGCAGCTGGTAAGACACTGGACATGGGGCTGCAGCTGGTAAGACACTGGACATGGGGCTGCAGCTGGTAAGACACTGGACATGGGGCTGCAGCTGGTAAGACACTGGACATGGGGCTGCAATCTATTTAATGTAACATTCATTGAAATTACTTATTTGTTTGAATTTTTATCACAATTGAGTTACTTTATTTGTGATGCCTTTATTTGTTACTCTGATGTATTTCTGGTTGTTATGTAATAGTATGTATACTGTAGGTAACTGGGTATGTGTGTGTTTGCATGCAGGCTGCTTGTACAGTCCTGTGCAAAAGTTCAAGGCGGGTGTGACCGTGTGAAAAATGCTGTAAATTAAGAATACTTTCAAAAACACAAGTTTTAATAGTTTATTTTCATAAATTAAAGAAGCTGCAGTGAATCCAGCATTGCCATCAGCTCAGGACTGAACCAGTGGGACTAGTGTTGCCCCCGCCCCGTTTTTCCCAGAATTGTTCTCTTTTTTCACCAGCTGTCCCGGGGAAAAAATATTTCTCCCGGGACACAATTTTTCCCGTTTTTGGGGAAAATGCCAACACCTTATTTGACTTCATTCTGTAGTTAAGGCCGTTTCACACGGGAGGCGTTTGTTGCGCCTGCAATGCATTCTCAACGGAGAGGCGAGCGGGCAGAGAGAAGGCGCAGCGTTCTGTCAGGCGGAGCGACAAGTGGGCGCACTCCCGTGAAACTGTCGCTTCCGTGCTCGTCGAACGCTAGCGCGCGCTCGCTCAAAGGTGCCGTTGGAATAGTTGAGACATAGTTGGGACACCCAAGCATTTATCTCCATCGGAAATTGAGAATGTTTTTAGTTAAGAATCTTATTTTTATGTTTTACAACTGTACTTAATATCGAACTTGTATTTTGTGTTTAATGTGTAACTGTGTTCTGCTGTCCATCTTGGCCCTACAGGTCTCTCTTGTAAAAGAGATTTTAATCTCAATGAGACTAACCTGGTTAAATAAAAATAAAAAATCTCTTATTTCTGACACATGTTAATAGATAACATTGTTGCCAAATCCAAGCAGGGGTTCCCTGTGATTGAAATCACATGCATTCTCTATTTTGATTATCAAGATAGGGGAAACACTCAAAAAGGAAAAAGGGTCCAGAAAAACGACACTGCCAAAGGTTTTAGAGGAAATCGGTAAATGGACTTGTATAGCGCTATATCTCCGTTTATCACAGACTCAAAGCGCTTTACATTGTTTTTTGTACACATTCACCCAGTCACACACACATTCATACACCGATAGCAGCAGCTACCACGCAGGGTAAGCTTAGCACTTGGGTGCACTTGGGTGCTAAGCTAACTATCGGGAGCAATTCGGGGTTCAGTGTCTTGCCCAAGGACACTTGGACATGTGGCGGGGAGACGGGGGATCGAACCTCCGACCCTGCACACCAGAGGCGAACTCCCTACCCGCTTCGCCATTGATTGGGGCAATCAATGCTTAGGCTATACATGTGTCATTAATAAAACAATGTTCCCATTTGGTATCAGATTATGATTATGATATAAGTATGCATCAAAGTAGGCTATGCAATAATATTAAGCAAAGAGAATTGAAGCTAATCCTGTATAGGAAATAGTAGCATCATCTTCTCATGTTAACTCAATGCAATGTATTACAGGATGCAATGGCAACGCGCAGAGTTGGGATATGAAGCCAGGGCAAGAAAAGTATTGTTCAGATTGAAACCATCAAACCTGAGTAATGTACCTTAGACCGTGAGTGTTCATGAGCAGATAAGTTTTCCTTGCATTAGTAAAGGGGATATTGTTTTTGTTATGCATAATACAGACTGTCCCAGATTACAGCAAAACACATTTTCGTGAGCAATTTTGCACATGGACCACTAATATGTGTGCCATTTCTTTTCTGAGTATGATATCTGAATTATTTCTTCTGTTTAATTAGCCAACATCTTGGGGATTTCAGAATGGTATGGGTCAAATGTATTGGCTACATTTTACTAGTGTGACATCATACTACTAAAAATGTAGGGTTAGGATTAACAGGACGGCTGGGTCAAGGGAAGACTGACGGAAGGAAAACCTAATTCATTATATTATAATAGCGATTTTATAATGATAGAACGCTGGTTCCGTATGGGTGAAGTATTCCTTTAAGTTCAAAGTGTTTCCCACAGGTTGAGAATTAACTTGCATTTAGAAACGAACCTATTTACATGTTACAGGAATACTTCACCCATACGGAACCAGCGTTCTATCATTATAAAATAACAATTATAATATAACGAATGAGGTTTTTCTTCCCTCAGTCTTCCCTCAGTCTTCCCTTGGCCCAGCTGTCCTGTTAATCCTGACCCTTACTGTGATGTCACAAGAAGGAAACTGTAGGGTTAGACAGTGAGACCATAAAACACTCTTTCTGCCTTTGCTCAGGCTAGGATGAACCGATTTCTAAAATGTTTGCACATTTATACTACATAGGATCTCTGAGTTCAGTACACCTTCATATTCCAACCGGTGAAGTGGGTCTTTAAACACACCAGCCTATACGGTTATAGGCGGTATCCAATTTGTTGTGTCCTCCTCACATTATTACCTTCATGTAATTGCGTTGGCCCTTTTATTTATTTAAAAAAAAAATGATCGAGTATTGTAGCAGCAGCTGTAGCCTTTTTGTTTTAGTTTGTCGCCTAACACTACGAGATCACAGTGAACTAATCGCTAAGAGCTGGTTATTTCCATAGATAGTAAAATAAAGGTTATCTCCACCAAGTCATTCAAACCAACAGCACTTGAACTCAACACTATGTAACTTGCCGTTTTTCTTCTCTGGATTATCATTCCACAGGCCCTCTGCTGGAGAGGCATGCTTTTAGTTTATGCACCAAATCTCTGGAACAAACTCCCAGAGAACTTGAGGTCTGCTGCAACTCTCAGTTCTTTTAAATCGAGTCTGAAGACTTTTTTGTTTCCCTTTTAACCTGTCATTTTTTTTTATTTGCTTCTTTTCATTCGCTTTTAAATGTCTTCTAATGTGTTTCATGTATTCTAATCTTGCCCCTGTAAAGCACTTTGAATGGCCTTGTGTCTGGATTGTGCTATAGAAATAAACTTGCCTTGCTTGCTCTTCTGTTCTGCTCAATTCATGTTCAAATGATCGAAACAGGAGTAAACTCCACTTATCTGTATCGGTTTTAGTGTTCTATTATATCTCTGCCTTCCCCTCCCTGCTGCGTCACAGTCCCTCAGTCTGCGCATGTGCAAACTGATTTCAGACCAGCCACGGGGTTACGTCACAGAGCCCGCCCCCAAACACCAACCGCTCTAGCTTCTTCCTCCTCCGGTGTCGAGGTGCCGCCATATTTGAACCACATAAAAACCGATAAAAACATTAAAATAACAGTTTTTAAACATCTCTCTCGACCCCTGGACACCGGACAGGATCCCACTAATAACAAAGCACCTGAACGCGCGGGAATATACCAGAGAAAAAGGTAAAATAAGCTTTTTATTTAACTTAGTAACAGTCTCCATGCAACACAGGCTAACGGCTAGCTGCGTCAGAGCAACACGGTGAGGACGGCCGCTCCTGTTTAGACTTTCACAATAAAGCGATGTATATATAGATTCGAGATTTATTAGTCAATTGTAGGTAAAAAGTGTCAACAAATCAATGCATAAATCAAAACCCTTATGAGCATTTTAACTATAATAAATTA
>NC_137221.1:2289939-2291500 GCF_949987685.1 Ammodytes marinus | reverse complement strand
GTCGAAAAAACACCTAAAAAGAAATCTTAACAATTTTTTTGCGTTTATAAGATAATTATAAAATCTTTCCAGAGCTAGAATTTTAGATATTTTTTATGGATAATCAGTCAAGCTGAGAGTGCACTTTTCATGAAGTGCATAAAGCAAATCACAGCTACAATAGTTTAGAAAAGTCTTACAGAAAATGTTTCTCTGATTTTTATTAACATTATTGCTTCATAATCCTCCCTTATTTGTGTCGTAGCTTCAAGAAAACCCTCACTTTTAACATTTGAAGCAAAATATGTTGAGGTTAAACTTTTAAATATTTCTGAAACAGTCTCATTTTTCCTCTGATGATCATAAATTACATGTAACAGCAAAACGAGACCATCAGTGCTAAAGAATGCTATTTTTATTTTATATAGTTTTTCTTAATGCCTTTGTCATGGGTATAAGCTCACCCAGGAACAACAGCTGGCGTGATAGAAACACTACCGCTTTTGTCCAAAGGGGGGCGCTAGAGTAAAACACAGGCCAAGCTCCGTCCATGTGTTATTGAGTAAACAGTATCAAAGTGTTTCTTACCCGGGCGACTCCGTGCAGGTTGAGGGAGAAAAGATGAGGGTTCACCGCGATGAAATCTCCATAGAACTCCTACAGACAGACAGACAGCAGACAGACAGACAGACAGACATACACATGAACACAGACAGACAGACAGACATACAGGCAGACAGACAGACAGACATACAGGCAGACAGACATACACATGAACACAGACAGACAGACAGACAGACAGACAGACAGACAAACAAACACATACACACAAATTAGGCGGCTGCATAAATGAAAAAAAAAAAAAAAACTAAACCTAAAAAAATTCTAACAAAAAGTTTCTCAGCTGTTTTTTGTAGTATTTGGCGTCCTTAATAACATTCTAAAAGTTTACCAACATTTGACGACTAGACAGGTGTAATTTCCAAGATGGCGCCCAAGATAGGCAGGAAGCCCTTGAAATATCCTAACTCCTTCATTATTTGACCTAGCCAAGTAATCTTGGTGTCTAACCCCATGTTTTCTGGCTCCATGAATCCATTGGACTTATCTAAGTTGCACAGACATGATTACAAACTTATAGAATACATGATTTTGTGAGATTACTGTCAGGTTTTGTCTTTGCTTGGGGTGAACGAGAGCTGTGAAGGATTTAGTATGTCATCCTACTTAGTTTGTGTTTTTTGGACACATACCCTTTTTTTGCTGAATATAAATCAAGAAACATAGGCTGCGTTCCGAATCGCATACTCTTTCTTTTTTCTATTCTACATACTACATCCGACGATAAAAATAATCTAGTTAGGACGCAGTAGGCATACTATTGGGACATACTTTTCTCTCTTATTTCATCATAACATTGCGCCTTGATCTTGCCTCTTGCTTTTATATCCGTCTCATCCCCGTTTGTTTTCATATGGAGGCTTCGTCGATGTGACGTCACTTCACGTGCGCACTGGATTATGGGTCAGAATCGCCCAAATAGGATGCAGTTTTCAACACTAACAATCTTGGCCGCATGAAG
>NC_137221.1:2272439-2284939 GCF_949987685.1 Ammodytes marinus | reverse complement strand
CTCTTTCTGTGATGTCACGAGAAAGAGAAATATAGGGTTAAAAAAACACTTTTTCTGCCTTTTCTCAGGCTAGGATGAACCGATTTCTAAAATGTTTGCACATTTATACTACATAGGATCTCAGAATTCAATACACCTTCATATTCAAACCGGTGAAGTAGGCCTTTAAGGTCATTCGGTACAAAAATCTCATCCAAAAACTGCTATAAAAATATTTTTCCACACTTTTTGGGGTTCAATCTTTTAATCAACTTCAGTCCTGATCAAAACTAACAAATATAAAAAAATAAATCTCAAATACTAAATGTCACTGTACAAGAAAATGTGTATATTACATATTTCATCATGGCTACGGCTATGATAAAACTGTATATGATAAACCTACTTGTAAGCTAATGTTAAAGGTGTAGTCAGTGATTCTGGAGAACGCTTGTTGTTCAAAATCAGTGAATATCTCCTCACGATCTGTTACCTGTCCTTACTGTATGTGCACTGAAACAAAATCTGGTGTAAATACACAGCCTAGGCTCTGTAAACTGGTATGTTGCTATAGCTATGGTGCCCCCTACCCCCTGTTTGCATTCCTTTTGTCTAAACCAGTTTACAGAGCCTAGGCTGTGTATTAACGCTTTTTTTTTTTTCAGAGCACACAAAGTACAGACAGGTAGTGGATCATGAGGAGATATTCACCGAATATGCCAAAAAATTAATTAATTTGAGAACAAGCATTTTCCAAAACTGTTGACTCAACCTTTAATGTACTTTTTATTTAAATTTAAATGTTTTATTTCTATTCATTCGCTTTTAAATGTTTTATTTCTATTCATTCGCTTTTTCTAATGTGTATTATGTATTTTAATCTTGCCACTGTAATGCACTTTGAAAGGCCTTGTGT
This sequence comes from Ammodytes marinus, assembly GCF_949987685.1. Taxonomy (NCBI): domain Eukaryota; kingdom Metazoa; phylum Chordata; class Actinopteri; order Uranoscopiformes; family Ammodytidae; genus Ammodytes; species Ammodytes marinus. The sequence goes on along the minus strand of NC_137221.1, from coordinate 2,284,044 downwards.
CTGAATTGTGCTATATAAATAAACTTGCCTTGCCTTTAGTATTTCTAATGTTTCTCTGTGTTCCTCTTGCAGTGTTGTTGGTGGTTCATCTCGGCATGTCCGCGATGGGGAGTCTGTCCATCCAGATATTCCTAATCTCGCTCCTTTCCTTCCTTCTTCATCTCAACCCCTCGCTCACGTACTCACTGAGAAACTGCACCTCTGGCTCGTCTGGTGATAACGTGACTTGGGTTCGCTGCACAGACAGGGATCTTACCGTTGTCCCGAACGACGTCCCCAAAAATGCAATGTCCCTGAATCTCAGCTCCAATCACATCGCCAGAATCAACAGCACAGATTTAAGCTCTTTGTCCAAACTCAGATATCTGCAAATGGGAGATAACCGGATTTCACGAGTAGACGATGGAGCGTTCGCAGCCTTGGAGTTGTTGAAAGATCTCGATTTGAGTTCCAACGGACTCAGAAACCTGACGGATAACGTGTTTCATGGACTGGGGAAATTGCGTTTTTTGTCCTTGAACAACAATAAAATCGCACACATCTCCCCGCGAGCGTTCGCGCCGCTCTCGAGCTTAGAGAGTGTAAAACTGGTACGAAACGATCTATTTCAAATGACGGATATTGGGGGGATTCTACAGCTGCCAAAAATATATGAATTGGACCTTTCTTTTAACCAGTTCGAGTCCTTTCGTATAGACAATGTGCCGTTACCGTTACCGTTAAACAAATCGAACCTTCGGACCCTTTGGCTAACTGGGAACCAACTGAAGCACTTCAGCATTACAAGAGTTACTTTTCCTAACCTTCAGACTATCGACTTAAGTCCTGATGCTAGCTTTGAGTGGGACGTACCAGACCCAACTTTCCTGCGAAGCCTAAACACTCTGAGCTTATCTTATTTTGACACCAGCGTTGAGATTTACCGGACAATGCTGCGAAGCGTTCAATCGGTGCAAGAACTATCGCTGACTGGTATGGAGCATGAGCGAGACATCGGTCTGGTAGCCATCGCGTGCCAGAGTCCTAACGTGTCGAGTCTTGATTTGAGCAACGATGATCTTTCAACCATTGACGAAACATTCTTGCGATCTTGCTCCAGACTTACCAAGCTAAATTTATCAGGGAATTCACTTGAAGAAATGTCCGAGTTTGCTCTCCGATCGATTAAACAGCTCAAGAGTTTGGACGTAAGTAAAAACAAGTTGCATGCAGTGCCACTGGCGATCAGAGGCAAGTCCACACTCGAAAACCTAGACCTGAGTTCGAACTATATCGGTAAATTAGGCTGCACTGACTTTGATAATCTGTCAGGGTTACGTACACTGAACCTCAACCACAATCGCATTGCAATACTCAATGGGTGTGTGTTCCTAGATATGCCTGATTTGAAAGTCCTAAATATCGGAGGAAATGAAGTCTGGTTACTTTTAGATTTCTTCAGAGTGAACCTACACAAGCTAGAAGTTTTGGATTTGCGCAGGAATTATTTAAGGGAATTAAGAACGGGCGACTTCAGGTTTCTGCGTTCACTCAAGTATTTGGATTTAGAATCGGACAAAGATTACTTCGCTGCTAAAGACGCTTTCCAAGGACTGGACAATCTACGGACTCTCAGTGTCTCAGCGGCTCTTTATCAAGGAATGAATTTTACGGGACTGACACACTTAGAAAATCTCAAACTACGTCTCACGCCCATATTTAAAAACCAAAGATCTAATCTAACAGATGATCCACATTTCTCCGAGCTACATTCCTTGAAGAGTTTTTTAATAATACGAAATCAGAATGCGTACTTTAAAATCACGCCAGATTTCCTAAAGGGACTACAGTCTTTAGAGATATTGAAAAGTGAGAAGTTCTTCACCGAAACACCTCACCCAGACACATTCACACACACCCCTCGCCTGAGGAGTCTGCAGATACATCAAAGTGATCTGCGAAAATTAAATCCTGCGTTGTTTTGGCCGATCCCAAACCTGGAGTCTCTGGATCTCTCTGACAGTAAGCTGAAGTCTTTAGAGTTCCTGTCCCAGGCCGGCCTGTCTGCACTCAGACGTTTGACTCTGAGACAGAATGAGATCACAGTGATCAGTGAGACGGTCTTCCAGTCTCTCCCTGCACTAACACACCTGGACCTGGCCGAGAACCCTTTCTCCTGCGACTGCTCCAACGCCGGCTTCATCCAATGGGTGAAGAGCAACAACCAAACTCAGGTTGTTAACGCCTACCAGTACGCTTGTTCCTTTCCTGCGGCCCAACAAGGCAGCATGCTGCTGGACTTTGACTTCCAGTCCTGTTGGATGGACGTTAGCTTCCTGTGCTTCATTAGCAGCTCTTGTGTGGTGGTGCTAACCCTGCTAGCGTCCTTCATCTACCACTTCCTGAGGTGGCAGCTAGCCTACGCCTATCACCTGTTCCTGGCCTTCCTCTATGACAGCAGGAAGAGGAAGAAGGGAGCTGCTCTCCACTACGACGCCTTCATCTCCTACAACGTTCACGACGAGGCCTGGGTCCACAGAGAGATGCTCCCAGTGCTGGAAGGAGAGCAGGGCTGGAGGCTGTGTCTGCACCACAGGGACTTCCAACCAGGTCAGGAGTCACTCTCTCTATTATGTTTGTCCGTTTACAGGAAAGGAAAAATTGGACCCTCAAAACTCTTTCCCTGCTCGTCAATGGGGGTTGGTTTATAGAAGCAATGATCACATTCATATAAAAATAAACATAAGTAGTTGAACTACCAGTTACTGCAAACTGCAGTTAAAATACTTATTTCATTACACAGAGTTCACTCCAAAATAATACTACTTATGACTAATCATTATTTATACAGGTAAACCACACACACACACACACACACACACACACACACACACACACACACACACACACACACACACACACACACACACACACACACACACACACACACACACAGACAGATAGATGCAGCCATCCAGGGACACTTGGACATGTGGTGTAGTGGTGTTAATACCTCTATGTACTTTTCCTAAAGTATCTAAACTTGTGTCCACAGGTAAGCCCATCATAGAGAACATCACAGACGCCATCTACGGCAGCAGGAAAACCATCTGTGTGATCAGCCGGCACTACCTGCAGAGCGAGTGGTGCTCCAGGGAGATACAGATGGCAAGGTGGGGGCTATCTGTCTGTCTGTCTGTCTGTCTGTCTGTCTGTCTACCCATCTGTCTGTCTGTATGTCCATCCATCAATCCATCCATCCATCCATCTATCTATCTATCTATCTATCTATCTATCTATCTATCTATCTATCTATCTATCTATCTATCTATCTATCTATCTATCTATCTATCTATCTATCTATCTATCTATCTATCTATCTATCTATCTATCTATCTATCTATCTATCTATCTGTCTGTCTGTCTGTCTGTCTGTCTGTCTGTCTGTCTGTCTGTCTGTCTGTCTGTCTGTCTGTCTGTCTGTCTGTCTGTCTGTCTGTCTGTCTGTCTGTCTGTCTGTCTGTCTGTCTGTCTGTCTGTCTGTCTGTCTGTCTGTCTGTCTGTCTGTCTGTCTGTCTTTCATTATGCTCCATAGACATCTAAATGGCCAGACGGGGGCGCTGCATCTCTGTTTTAAAGTTGTAAAAAAAAAACTAACAGTGTCTGAGAAAAAAGCTGCAAATACAGTACAAGAGCTTTCATCAGTGGGTCATATGCTCAACCACCATTGTTTTAACTCACTGTTATGGATAGGAAGTTAAATCTGGGGTGGAGGATTTAGGGAGAAAATGGCAGTTGGGATAGAGATTCGAATCCAAATACCTCAACCGCTCCACTTGTTCTCTTTGGTCCCTCCCCTATGGTCCCTCCCTGACATGCTCTACACCAACAAAGTCGTGCCAAAGTGAATGGACAGTCCCAATAGCCAATAAGAACAGAGAATCGGAGCCTCGCTCTGATTGGTCAAAGTGTACAGCTCATGTTAACTTTGACCAATCAGAAATCACATACCCCCAGCTTTAACAGAACTTTAACTACATGAAAATATAACGGCTTTACATATGACAAAGAGAAAAGTACACCAATCCTTACGCTCCGTTCTGTGTGGTTTGTTTCCCTAGTTTCCGTCTGTTTGACGAGCAGAAGGACGTGTTGATCCTCCTGTTTCTGGAGGAGATCCCGGCCTATCAGATGTCTCCGTTCTACCGCATGAGGAAGCTGGTGAAGAGACGGACCTACCTGAGCTGGCCCCAGGCCGGCCCACACACGGGGCTCTTCTGGCAGAAGGTCCAGAGAGCTTTGGAGACCGGGGAGGCTCCCACCGACAACACAGACCCGCTGACTGGACAAGCAAGATGCTGAGGAGTGTGTGTGTGTGTGTGTGTGTGTGTTTTTCTGTGTGTGTGTGTGTGTTTTTCTGTGTGCGTGTGTGTGTGTGTGTGTGTGTTTTTCTGTGTGTGTGCGTGTGTGTGTGTGTGTGTTTTTCTGTGTGTGCGTGTGTGTGTGTGTGTGTGTGTGTGTGTGTTTTTCTGTGTGTGTGTGTGTGTGTGTGTGTGTGTGTGTGTGTGTGTGTGTGCGTGTGTGTGTGTGTGTGTGTGTGTGTGTGTGTGTGTGTCTGTGTGTGTGTGTGTGCGCTGGTACAACACAGACCTGCTGACTGGACCACAACTATGCAGAGGAAAACCACTGGACCACCAAGAGACACACCAGACAGTTTTGAATAAAATTAAAGTTTGGCAAAGAAAGTTATTATGTGTAAATTTGCATTTCTTTAAAAAGCAAAATTCTAGATCGGATAAAGACAGAGTTAAACATTTTATTTCATTTTTACAACATATTAGTTCCCAAGGTTTTTACAGAACAGATTTGGATACAGATACAGCCATGTGTTCAAAAAGAAAAAGTGTGACAGATCAGACAATAAACATATGAAAAAATCTTTCTGTGATTACTATCAGAATAGTGAAGAATGATTATAAAAACGTTAGTTGATTAAATGGTAAATGGCTTTGACTTATAAAGCGCTTTTTAGTCGATTTTCTCATCCCCAAAGCGCTTTAAATATCTTACCACATTCACAGACACACCCATACACCGATGACAGTAGCAAGGCGCCCTCTGAACCATCGGGAACAATTCGTGGTTCAGTGTCTTGCCCAGGGACACTTCAACATGTGGCGGGTAGACGGGGGATCGAACCTCCGACCCTGCACTACCAGAGGCGACCTCCCTACCCACTTCGCCACTGCCGCCAAGATGGGGTAAGTGCATGTGTAGCCGGCCTAATCTTGCTTCAGCTAAATCTGCATTGTGTCTTTAATGATGAGTCAGAGATGCTGCCTTGCTACCCGAGGGGGTCTTCATTTTCTGTGTGTAAATCAAGCCCCAACCACAGCGAGTTCTACCAGCATCCAATGTTGAAGTGACAAAAATTGCAGTAGCACCGGGTGGCCACTAAGGGAAGGTTGCAGAAAAGAGCAATTTTCCGATGACTCTCATGTTAAATATGCCGTTTTCACAGCATTATTACACCTATTTAAGGCCCCTAAAAAAACATTTTAGTCTGTATGTTTAGTTAATATATCCATGAAAAATACGGAGGGGGGCAGGCTAGTTGTTATTCTATTGGAGGTTAAAATGTATGAGTAATTAGGGTCGCTGCCTCTTGATTGACAGCTAGCCTCTGTCCCTCACTTCGCCTCTAAGGCTAGTTGTCAGGATTAGCATGCTAACTCTGTCATCTTGAAGTCGACAGCAGTGCGTTCATTCCTCCATTCGTTTGGTGCCTGGTGCCAAGATGTCTTGTTCTTTGGTAAACTGTACCAACCAATGGCTTAAGGACTGTGGTTGCCAGTTTTTTTCGGTGAGTAACACTGTAGTTACAATTATTTCTTTATGAATCACAAAAAGCTGCGTTTGGGGCTATAACTCCCACATCGAACATCCTACATTCAAAAACTTTACATCCACATATTCACTGAATACTTCTGCATCTTTTGGCATAGGGCACCCAAAAACTGCAAAACTGACTTTTGATTTGGGCTCACACAGTTTTGCTCCCACAGTTATTGCACAATTGACACCAAACTTTGCACAAACATCTACAGATGCGCACGACAAAAATGTATTTGAAAATCATTTTGCTAGGATGATGCGGAAAGGCTTTGAATATATTAGCTACGTGTCACGTTAATGCTCCTTACTCAAAAACGATTAATCCTATTAAGACCAAACTTGACACATATGTTTGTCCTATGGTTCTTAGTTTGGTACTACAGTTAAATTAAATTGCTCCAAAGACACACACAGACACAGACACACACGCACGCACGCACGCACGCACGCACGCACGCACGCACGCACGCACGCACGCACGCACACACACACACACACACACACACACACACACACACACACACACACTCCTCAGCATCCTGCTTGTCCAGTCAGCGGGTCTGTGTTGTCGGTGGGAGCCTCCCCGGTCTCCAAAGCTCTCTGGACCTTCTGCCAGAAGAGCCCCGTGTGTGGGCCGGCCTGGGGCCAGCTCAGGTAGGTCCGTCTCTTCACCAGCTTCCTCATGCGGTAGTACGGAGACATCTGATAGGCCGGGATCTCCTCCAGAAACAGGAGGATCAACACGTCCTTCTGCTCGTCAAACAGACGGAAACTAGGGAAACAAACCACACAGAACGGAGCGTAAGGATGGATCGATAGATAGATAGATAGATAGATAGATAGATAGACAGACAGACAGACAGACAGACAGACAGACAGACAGACAGACAGACAGACGGACAGATAGCCCCCACCTTGCCATCTGTATCTCCCTGGAGCACCACTCGCTCTGCAGGTAGCGCCGGCTGATCACACAGATGGTTTTCCTGCTGCCGTAGATGGCGTCTGTGATGTTCTCTATGATGGGCTTACCTGTGGACACAAAAAGCAGCATGTAGTGTGGAGCCTGGGGCCTATTTCAGGTAGCTGGTTTTACATACTCTGAGTTTAATCCTGCGCTCTGAGTTGGTCAACTCAGAGCGCAGGGTTGACGAGCAACGAGGAACCAGAGACCCCATGGTTACTGGGAGGAGGAACCAGAGACCTCATGTTTACTGGGAGGAGGAACCAGAGACCTCATGGTTACTGGGAGGAAGAACCAGAGACCTCATGGTTACTGGGAGGAACCAGATACCTCATGGTTACTGGGAGGAAGAACCTCTCCAACTCTAGGCCATCCTACCACCCTAATAAAGACAGAGATGAAGAGAGCGACTCCTGACGGAAGTCCCTGTGGTGCAGACACAGCCTCCAGCCCTGCTCTCCTTCCAGCACTGGGAGCATCTCTCTGTGGACCCAGGCCTCGTCGTGAACGTTGTAGGAGATGAAGGCGTCGTAGTGGAGAGCAGCTCCCTTCTTCCTCTTCCTGCTGTCATAGAGGAAGGCCAGGAACAGGTGATAGGCGTAGGCTAGCTGCCACCTCAGGAAGTGGTAGATGAAGGACGCTAGCAGGGTTAGCACCACCACACCAGAGCTGCTAATGAAGCACAGGAAGCTAACGTCCATCCAACAGGACTGGATGTCAAAGTCCAGCAGCATGCTGCCTTGTTGGGCCGCAGGAAAGGAACAAGCGTACTGGTAGGCGTTAACAACCTGAGTTTGGTTGTTGCTCTTCACCCATTGGATGAAGCCGGCGTTGGAGCAGTCGCAGGAGAAAGGGTTCTCGGCCAGGTCCAGGTGTGTTAGTGCAGGGAGAGACTGGAAGACCGTCTCACTGATCACTGTGATCTCATTCTGTCTCAGAGTCAAACGTCTGAGTGCAGACAGGCCGGCCTGGGACAGGAACTCTAAAGACTTCAACTTACTGTCAGAGAGATCCAGAGACTCCAGGTTTGGGATCGGCCAAAACAACTCGGGGTTTAAGTCTTGCAGATCACTTTGATGTATCTGCAGACTCCTCAGGCGAGGGGTGTGTGTAAATGTGTCTGGGTGAGGTGTTTTAGTGAAGAACTTCTCACTTTCAAACATCTCTAAATGTTTCAGACCGGTGAGCAGTTTGGGTGAGATGATGATGAACGCTGTATTGCTGTTTGTCATGGTGAGATGCTTTAAAGACGGCAGATAGAGGAAAGGGTCCTCGTCACTCGGTAGAGGACTCACACTGTTCGTTAAAGGTCTCTCATTGCCAACTGGAGGTCTCAAACTGTTATCAGCAACCAGGAGATATATATTGAGGCTTTCTACATGTGGCAATCCTGTGAACATGACTTTGTTTAGACGTAATAGTGAAAGGGTGAGGTATTGGAGATGATCAAGTCCTTCTAAAGCCCCTCTCTCCAGTTGGTATTTTGAATTGGCCTGTAAATCCAAAAACTGGAGGGACGACAGAGACCGAAAGTCTCCTTTGGGGATGATTTGAATGTCATTTCCATTCATTCTCAAAACCTGAAGGTTCTGCAAACTGGTCGTGAAGGCGTCGTTCAGAATAAAAATTGGATTTCCATCCATATTGAGGCTTTTCAAATGAATCAAGTCTTTAAAAACACATCCATTTAGTTTTGAAATGCGGTTGTTTTTGAGAATGAGTAGCGTTAATCTCGTCAAATTCAAAAAGTCAGAGCAACCTAACTCTGCGATATCATTGGTGTCTAGGATTAGGGCTTCAAGTGTTGATAGACCTCTGATGGCGACTGGCACTCTGGATAGATGGTTATCATATATGTTCAGCCCCTTTAGCCGATGTAATGAACTGAGAGAATTCTCCGATATGTCCGTTATTCCATTACCATTTAAAGCCAAATACAATAGTTTAGAGCAATGCCTGAGCAGTGTGTCGTTTAAACTGTAAAGGTCGTTAAAAGTCAAATCAAGATACGTCATAGCCGGCATCTGGCAAGCGACGTCTATCAGTCCTTTATCAAACCATTTCTTCATGTAGCTCAGCCACATATGCTGCACGGACTCTGCACTCTGAATCATTGCCCTGTAGGTCTCAAAACTAATGACTGTTCCATTTAGATAAAAACTCGTTAAGCTCCGAAGGAAGGTCTTGTCTGGGACGTCCCACTCAAAGTTTGGGCAGGGGTCGTCCAAAACTAAATCCTTAAGAAGAGGAAATATGTCTCTTCTGAGGCTGAACTTTCTCAGTGGATTCTTGTTTAACGCAAGCGTCCTGAGGTTTGATTTGTTAATCGGAAGATCGTCAGACTCAAAAGAGGTAAACCTGTTTTCTCCAGCTATAAGGACCTGTATGTTCGGTAGCTGTAAAATTGGCACAATATCAGAAATTACATGTAGCAGGTTTATTTTCAGACTTACTTCCTCTAAGCTGATGAGAGGCTGAAAGGCCAGTGGGGAGATGGACGAGATTTGGTTATAGTCTAGAATCAGATGCACTAATTTGGACAGTCCAACAAACGTGTTGTCTCCCAGGTACGTGAGGCGATTGTCACTTATATCAAGGTAATCTAACTCCAACAAGTCTGCAAACGCTTCATCATAAATGTATGTTATGGAGTTATATAGCATCTCCAAAGAAACAAGCTTAGTTAACCCACTTAGATCTGTTCTGTTTAAAATTGAAATTTCATTGTTGCCGAGATTTAGAGAAATTGCATTTTTGGGGATGTCGTCAGGAACAGCAGTGAGCTCTCGATTGTGGCATGACACAGAAACCTCTGTGACGTTCTCAGAATATTCGATGGTGCAGTTTTTCAGTGAGTAGGACAGCGAGGGGTTAAAACAAAGCAGCACGCACAGAAGCAAGACGGGGAAACTGATGTGGCGTCGCATGGTGACCTTCAAGATCAGTCCTGTAGAAATACAAAGAAAAGAATAACAATAACAGTTACAGTACATCCACTTAAAACATTAAATTAAGGCACAAGTAGATATCTCCAACAATTCCCAGGACCAAACACAATAATTTAAATCGTCACATAGTTCATTCAATTGAACATTTTATCTCAAACTGCTGCTTCTTACACACAGACCGTTTGTCCAATTATGAAAATGATCAAACCCTAACAAGCCAGAGATCCTGATGATTTAGTGTGGCAATTGTGTCTGTAGTGTTGAGAATGTGGAAATAAAGCAGATTAGAAAAGTGGTACTACATGTGTTTTCTCCAGAAATGTCTAGTCTGTAATATGGGACAGTACATCCACTTAAAACATTCAATTAAAGCAAAAGAAGATATTTTGAACCATTGCCTGGAACAAATACAGTTTTGCCAACACTTAACAAACTCACACACTACCAGTCCTGAGTGTTGTTACACCTCCATGGTCTTCCCCCTTGTATTGCAATTTGCAGTTTGATGTCTGGATGTTCTCTGAAATTAAAATAATATATATTATCTTTTTCTAATCCAAAAATAATATCAACATTGTCCAAATAATGCTTAAGAGGGTGTAGTAGTCACACAGTCTGTTCCAACACTGTTTTAATACAGACAGAGGGTTTGGAAGTCATCAACTAAAGTAGGGACACCTGGACCAACTGTTTACCATCAACTTTTAAAGACATCTGCCGTTTCAGCTGGATGAGCAGTTTGAGTTTAGACCAAAGCTATGTAATGTCTCAAGAACTGAACTCAAGGGAGCTCTCAAAACAACTTCTTCTTTTTCTTACATTTATTTCTTAGTGCTGCCTTCCAGGATAAGAATGTAGAGGCTAAAATCGCGGACGGACAAATTCAGAGCAAGAAGAAGGACAAGATGTTCCTCTGAGATGGAGAGAAATACTCAAGGAAAGTAAAAGTTCTTAAAGTTTAAATTTAAGTAAAGCACTCGAGTGAATAAACTACCGGGACATGACCACTACATACTAAATAGTTTATGTACAATTCCTTATATTTCTGATACGTTTATTTAAGTTCGACAAGACTAATATAATCAATAAATAAACATTAAGTTCACGCTTTTCTAGCATTGAAAACAAAAAGATAAACAAGAAAACAAAACAGAATGAACAAGGTTAAGCATTGGCGTATTACTCCGACCCTTTTTAAAATTAGTTCTGATTTTACAGCTCAATGAACGAAGGGTCACTGGAACCAAGTATAGACCTTATAAAGGCCTTTTTCTACACAGAAACATGTCTGTACTCACCACACTCCACGACTGTTTCATCGGTCTGCATGTAACTCTGTGGTGTATGAACGTGTTGAGCAGCTCTGTAGGGGAAGTGAGAGGTGATGAGACCATGCAGTGTGACATTCAGTCGCAGAGGGAAGCTGTTAGAGAGGAACGTAGGCCTCAGAGCAGGGTTATTTTTGAATGTTTTCTTGAAGAGATGGAGACGCAAAACACTAAAATACAACCGCAAGCAGCAACACCAACAGGCCTCTGGAGGGTTTTATATTCACAGTAAAAAGAAATAAATGAGAATACACTAAAATATAAACTAGAACATGTAGTGTGTGTTTGGAGTCTCATGTTTCAAATGTTATGTTCAGACACGTTGAGAAAAACCCTACAAATTTAAAAGCAAATAACTTTAAAAATGTTAACTATGAAAAGCTCACTGCACCCACAAAGAAATAACAGGATGTTTAGGATGTTTTTCTTCTCTTTAGCAGAAATAAATGTTAAATGAATATCAGGGATTTTACAAAAACTATTCAGTGTTT
>NC_137221.1:2229939-2267439 GCF_949987685.1 Ammodytes marinus | reverse complement strand
CCCTGACACTGGTGCAGGAGCTCAGAAAAATCCCCAAGAAGAGCCCAAGAAATGTTTCAGTTGTTGATTCTACTGCTAAGAAAAAACCTGGACGTACAGCAGAAGGTATAAAATCCATGTGCCATCACTGAAGGGGGGCGACAGAAGTTCAAACTACCTCTTGAATGGCCTGTAAAGGGTCGTACATTTGCACACGGTGTATTATAGATCCATTAGAAAATTTGTAATTGGAATTCCAAAATGTGAAGAGAAAAATAACTTCATAAAACAAGTCAAAGTCAAAGGTTTTCTGCTGTATTTGTTTAAAAGTTGGAATGACAACATGTTTGATCACCTCTGGACTGTGTACCTGTGTGTGTGTGTGTGTGTGTGTGTGTGTGTGTGCGTGTGTGTGTGCATATGTGTGTGTGTGTGTGTGTGTGTGTGTGTGGTGTATTCATGTGTATTAGCATGTATGTTCAGGGACAAGGTCGTTTCGGGTTAAAATCTGAACGGACAAACGTACCAACGTCCAAGCACACTGACAAACTGTTTTCTCCTCAGATACAAAGTGAAGAGCCTGGATGAAGTTTGATCTGGTTTGTTTCTTTAAGTAACTTTTGCTGTTGTTGTTCATCAAGAAATTCACACAAAGTAAATTAAGATGTCTGCTGTATCTGTTTAACAGTTGAAATGACAAGATGTTTGATCACCTCTAGACTGTGTGTGTGTGTGTGTGTGTGTGTGTGTGTGTGTGTGTGTGTAAGTTCAGATTTTAACCTTATACAACCAATGTCTCCATCTAACCTTTTAACTCATGACTACAGCAAACAGAGCATTTACACACACACACTTTGGACTTGTTTGGGTCCAAGGGCCGTCATGAAGCCAGCTGCCTGCCTGCTCTCACTCTGTGGTCCTCACACAGACAGACAGACAGACAGACAGACAGACAGACAGACAGACAGACAGACAGACAGACAGACAGACAGACAGACAGACAGGATGAGTTTAGTGAAGGGAGCCATGCTGCTGCTGCTGCTGGCGGTGATCGGCATCAACGCAGCGCCGGGCCCCGAAGACTGTGACGGTCTGAACAAGACGCTGTCAGCACAAGACCTACACAAGGTGAGAGTTTAGTGTGTGTGTGTGTGTGTGTGTGTGTGTATGTTCCCTACAAAATAGAATCCATAAATGAAGTATGTAATAATATAATAATACTCTGTCCCCTCTCATGTGAACAGATCTATGGAGAATGGCATCTGGTCTGGGCGGTTGCTTCTAACTCCTCCCTCAGTGAGCATTTTGTCGACCACCTCATCAGCTCCCATCTAGAGGTCAAACTCCTGGACGGCAACCAGACCATCGAGTACAAGGAACTCAACGATGTCCAGTGAGTATACACGTTAAAGATGATCCCTCATGAGATTTCAGGGAAAGCAGAGAAGTTTAAACAGATATGTCAGCCTTTCCTGGACTATACAACAGTACTGAAGGGACCTACATGACACCCTATTGACTAATTATTTTCTGCTTAACATTTACCTTTAGTTTAAACAATGTCCTTAGAAACCTGTAAAGTAGAGTACGCCATGTTAGTTGTTTATTTGACGAATGACGAATAAAGCAACTTAAAGGGTTCAGTAAGTGATTTGGTCCTTTTAGCTAACTCTCTGTCAGTGGCTACAGTTAGCAGTCCCCTCCCTCGTCCCTACGTCACCACCACATGAACACACAGCAGTCCCCTCCCTCGTCCCTACGTCACCACCACATGAACACACAGCCGTCCCCTCCCTCGTCCCTACGTCACCACCACATGAACACACAGCCGTCCCCTCCCTCGTCCCTACGTCACCACCACATGAACACACAGCAGTCCCCTCCCTCGTCCCTACGTCACCACCACATGAACACACAGCCGTCCCCTCCCTCGTCCCTACGTCACCACCACATGAACACACAGCCGTCTTCATCAGATAGTGCCGCGATGGAGAGCAGCGAGTCATCGTTCACGGGCACAGAGACCCCGCCTCTTTATAGCGCTCTGTCTCCTGATTGGATAAAAACCAGCAGGATACTCAACATTTTATCTGGCAATTACTGCAGAGCTGAATGACTGGGAGACCTGTGTTATGAACTGTGCATACTGTTTAAGATAGATAGATAGATAGATAGATAGATAGATAGATAGATAGATAGATAGATAGATAGATAGATAGATAGATAGATAGATAGATAGATAGATAGATAGATAGATAGATAGATAGATAGATAGATAGAGACCTGTGTTATGAACTGTGCATACTGTTTAAGTGATTGCTGTATGAATATAGAGTGATATTAACACTTATATGAACAAATACATTTCACTTACTTCTCCTTTAATTGACCATTAAAGCAACTTAACTCTGTTTTGTCACTTTTAGGTTTTCGGGTAAAAAGTCGTATGAAAAATTCATCATCAACATGTCGAGACCCGCTGACCCCATGGAGGCAGATCAATATCTACTGGAGACTGGTGTTGCCAGTGAGACACACACACACACACACACACACACACACACACACACACACACACACACACACACACACACACAAACACAGATTTCTAAACCTTTGGAGACCTTTTTTGACATAATGTTGTTGTCTGTATCTCTGTCTGTGTGTGTGTCTGTGTCCGTCTGTCTGTGTGTGTGTGTGTGTGTGTCCGTCTGTCTGTCTGTGTGGTGTCTGTCCGTCTGTCTGTCTGTGTGTATGTGTGTCTGTGTCCGTCTGTCTGTCTGTGTCCGTCTGTCTGTCTGTGTGTCTGTCTGTCTGTGTGTGTCTGTCTGTCTGTCCATCTGTCTGTGTGTGTGTCTGTGTCCGTCTGTGTGTGTGTCTGTGTGTGTCTGTCTGTCTGTGTCTTAGTTGAGGACAGAGGTGGGGTGGTTACGCTTTTCACCGAGACAGAGAAAGTAAACGTCTATGAAAGCTGTGACGACTGTCTGGTGGTCGACTTCCAAGGACCACATGGTCACAGCCTGTGGATCTACAGTAAGCTCACACACACACACACACACACACATACACATACAAAGACACACAAACACACACACAGACGGACAGACAGATAGACAGACAGGCAGACACACACACAGACAGGCACCAACACACAGACAGACAGACAGACGGACACACAGACACAAACACACATTACTATCTTTACATTACATGCAACCCTTATGCCGTGTGTGTGTGTGTGTGTGTACCAGGGAAGGAGGGCTCTAATCTTGATCTGGAGCATTTGAAAGCGTCTCACAGCGCTCATCAGAAACTGGCCGAGTGTGTGGGACTCGCTCACGACAAACCCTTCATCTACAAGATGGCTGCAGGTCGGTTTGAATTATTATTTATCAGAAAGTATCGCTTTGACTATCTATCTATCTATCTATCTATCTATCTATCTATCTATCTATCTATCTATCTATCTATCTATCTATCTATCTATCTATCTATCTATCTATCTATCTATGTATGGGTAAAGAACAATGGTTGAACAATCTTTTTATTTTTAAACAACAAATATAATCCAATTTTCTCATAAATGGCAAATAAACAAACACAATAAGATAACTATTCTTCTCTTGTCTCCTCCCAGCCCAGTGATCCAGTGATCCAACACGCTGGATAAAGGGACTGAAGATCTTTGGACAAACCATCACGCATCAGACGTGTCCTTCACAGATCAATAAAATAATCTATTTCTAAAACCTGGATGTTTGTTCCTTTATGTAATAATCTGTGTTCAGTTTTGGGCTCAAGTACAACATGGTACAGATGGTCTTAGTCAACCACTTTCAGAATTTTCTTTGGGATCAATATCTGTCTGTCTGTCTGTCTATTCTACTGTCTGTCTGTCTGTCTGTTCTACTGTCTGTCTGTCCGTCTGTGTAGCATTTCAATAAGTCATGTTAAAATAACTTCAACTGGTACCTCAGAAAACAAAAGCTCCTATCTTCTGCTGAAACTAACAAACAAACAAACACCTATCTGTATCTGACTGAATCTATTGGACTGAAATCCTACAAAATTATTATTTTTTCGCTCTCTTTATCAATGTTTTACTTTGTGATTTCTGAGGCTCAGATTGTGCCAGACTTTTAGGGGGCGTAGCAGGACAGGGTACACTGGTCCAGAGGGGATCAAACATTAGCTTAACCTTCCTCCTGTGTTAACTTTCTGCTACCATCCATGGTGTTAGCAGGTCGGTTTCGACCCGTGTCTGAAATCAGCTGTAAAAAACACTAAAAACAATCATCTATCATCCAGTTTGTTTCTCATCTCTTGGTCACCTTGTTAGGCTTCCTTATCCATGAACATACTGTTTTTAATATATTTGGTGTTTTTTTTGTCAGTATGCGCCTCAATTTCAATAAAAAAAATAGTAAAATGAACCTCAAGAGAATCATATAAATAAATATTTGGTTGTTGTGTTACCTGATTATTACTGAGGGGTATGAGAACACATTTCTTAACTAAATTATTTTTATTTATTTTTTCATATTAATATTATTGACCTTTTTAACATATATGGTGTTACTGGTCAATTACGAACCATATATATTTATTTCAGAAAACAGCAAAAAAAAACTTTTATATCAGCATTATACAAACACACAATGAAAACCAGAACAAGTCACAACACAAAATATAGATTTGTAAGGTCAAATAAACAACAACCAATCAACAAATCAAACCAATCGAAATCCATTACTAGTTCCAAAACTAGTAAAAAAAACAGAGTAAAAGTCTCTGTGTGCATATGTTTGGTTGTGTGTTCAGATGTGTGGCAAAGAGCAACACTTTCAGTGTTCTTTGAAGAGATATTTCTTGCAGGTAAAGCACAATACTTTTATCTTTCTGTCCTTAGTGCTTCGGCAGACCTGACACCTCTTATTTTTAGAATCAGGTGGCCATTTTCACCAAAAACATGATCCAGAACTTGGCTCACTGTATATCCCCTCATTTTTGAATACTGCAAATAGGAGATGTGCACTCTGCAAGTCACCAACTCTATACTGAATTGACCTCACATGTCTGGAAATGCCCGTCTGTTTGTTTCGCTTTTATGCAGGTATAAGGGCAAAAAAAGTCAAAATGAGAACCTCCCCAGAGCTCATATGATTGGGAGAGGAGCTGACTGTCATTGTGTTGGCTGACAGTGCACTTAAGATTTCAGTTTTGGCTCTAGTTATTGTTTTTTACATCTTATTCGAAAACGACCCTAACACCACCAGTGTTATAATTTCCACCAGTGCATTTTATAATTAAGTGAAACATTTAAAAAAAAAATTATTTTGTTGAAATAGAGGTTCCTGACAAAGTCAAGAAACTTGATGCAATACACAAAATGTAAGTGGTTCTTTAATGCATTTGAAAACCAAAACGGGTCGGTGGCGACCCTAACGCGAGAGGAAGGTTAAATCTTCTTGTATGAAGAGTGAGACAGACGTTCCAAATCTCATTCTCTTTTTTTCTATTCTACATACTATGTCTGATCATAAAAATAATCTAGTTAGCATGCAGCATGCTACACTTGGGACATACTTTGACTTATTTATTTCATCCTAACATTGCTCCTTGATCTTGCCTCTTGCTTTTATATCCGTCTCATCCCTGTTTGTTTTCATATGGAGGCTTCGTCGATGTGACGTCACTTCCAGTGCGCACTGGATTGTGGGTCAGAATCGCCCAAATAGCATGCTGTTTTCAACACTAAAAATCTTGGCCGGATCAAGTAGGACATCCGGGTATTTCAAACCATACTAAATCTGGCCACAAGAATCAGGACATCCTAAATCTTTTTTCTACCAAACTAAACAGCAGATAGTATGGGGACTGGAACACAGCCTAGTATTGCTTTTCGATGCTGAAAATACAAAATATTGGTTGATAAACATTCTTAGAGATACAAGACACCAAGTGTGCAGAACCTTCACCTTACGTGACCTCTTTTACTCATGTAAACATCAAACAAAGCAGAAACACACACACACACACTTTGGACTTGTTAGGGTCCGCAGGGCCGTTATAAAGCCAGCTGCCTGCCTGCTCTCACTCTGTGGTCCTCACACAGGCAGACAGACAGACAGACAGACAGACAGACAGACAGACAGACAGACAGACAGACAGACAGACAGACAGACAGACAGACAGACAGGATGAGTTTAGTGAAGGGAGCCATGCTGCTGCTGCTGCTGGCGGTGATCGGCATCAACGCAGCACCGGGCCCCGAAGACTGTGACGGTCTGAACAAGACGCTGTCAGCACAAGACCTACACAAGGTGAGAGTTTAGATTTATTTTATTTGAACTCAATTCTAATTCTAACCCGGGTCTGCTGTGAAAAGTGTCTAACCACTACACCACAAGCTTAACTCACATAACGTACATCTACATCTTTTTGCATTTCTGGTTTGATGTCTCTGTCGCTCTTTCGCTACAACATTATCAGTCTGATATGAAATACAGTTAGATTTAAAGGTTCAGTAAGTGACTTAGTTCTTTTAGGTAACTTCCTATTAGTGAGTGTGTGTATGAATGGGTGAATGTGGTAAGATATGTAAAGCGCTTTGGGGCTGAGAAAATCGGCTAGAAGGCGCTATATAAGTCAAGTCCATTTACCATTTACCATTAGTTACTGCAGTTAGCAGTCCCCTCACATTTTAATAATAAAACATTTGCAACTAGTTTTGGTTCTTTCCCAGAGTAACTCTCCCTGACTCTGTCCTCTTTCCTTCCCTATTGAAAACGCTCTCCCAGGAACAAAAGCTGGCGTGGTAAAAAAAACAGCTTTTGTCCAGAGGGGGACGTTAGAATGAACACAAACTCCCTTCTCTGTTGCAGGTCAATGGAGACTGGGTTTTGGTCTGGGGCGTCGCTGACCCTCACACTGCTAAGTTTGGAAACCTCTCCAGCTCCCACTTCAAGTTAAACATTCTGCCCGACAACAAGACCATCGCGTACAACGAGAGGAACGTGTTCGAGTGAGTGTTTACGTTATAGATGATTTAAATAGTGGTTTAAAGGGGAAGTAAGTGATATTTTTTGGTTAATTTAAAGCTGGGGTATATGATTTCTGATTGGTCAAAGTTAACATGAGCTGTACACTTTGACCAATCAGAGCGAGGCTCCGATTCTCTGTTCTTATTGGCTGTTGGGACTGTCCATTCACTTTGGCACGACTTTGTTGGTGTAGAGCGTGTCAGGGAGGGACCATAGGGGAGGGACCATAGAGAACAAGTGGAGCGGTTGAGGTATTTGAATTTGAATCTCTATCCCAACTGCCATTTTCTCCCCAAATCCTCCACCCAAGCTTTAAGTGTTAAATATCTCTATATTCATACAGCAATCACTTAAACAGTATGCACAGTTCATAACACAGGTCTCCCAGTCATTCAGCTTCACAGTAATTGCCAGATAACATTTCGAGTATCCTGCTTGTTTTTATCTGTGCACTGTAGCTCTACTATTGTGTTGCTCTGTGTAGTTACGGCCCCGCTAAGCTGTCGTGTATAAAGATCTCCCTCAACTTGTCGATGACCGCTGACCCCGACCAACACTGCGAGCACATTGGTGAAGCCAGTAAGTCGAATTAACACACACACACACTAACACACACACACACACACTAACACACACACTGTATTTGTCTTTCTATACTTGTGACAACTCTGATTGACATAATGTAGTATCATAAAGCATAATAAAGTACTGTTACTGATGAACAGAATAATTTAACATTTGCTTTGTGTGTGTGTGTGTGTGTGTGTGTGTGTGTGTGTGTGTGTGTGTGTGTGTGTGTGTGTTTTAGCGGAGGACATAGATGGAGTGGTTAGTCAGTACGATCCCACCGGTAAAGTGTATTTCTATGAGAGTTGCCCCGACTGTCTGGTGATGGAATACAGGGGCACAACTGTTGGTCGATTACTGGTGATCTACAGTAAGCTCACACAACACACACACACACACACACACACACACACACACACACACACACACACACACACACACACACACACACACACACACACACACACAAACAGTCTTTACATTGGATGAAAAGCATATGACCTGTGTGTGTGTGTGTGTTTGTGTGTGTGTATCAGGGAGGAAGGGTCATCAACTTGACACTGATCTTCATAAAGCGTCTCACAGCGATCATGAGAAACTGGCGAAGTGTCTTGGACTCCGTCATGACAAACCCTTCATCTATGACGGACAGTCAGGTCAGTATGTGTGTGTGTGTGTGTGTGTTTGTGTGTGTGTGTTTGTATCTTTGTGTGTTTGTGTGTGTGTGTGTGTGTGTGTTTGTCTGTGTATGTGTTTGTGGCACTAGTTGCTAAACGTGAAGTAAGGAAAACTCAGATTTTAAAGGTTACTGTCTGCACTAGATTTTTGAGTTTGATGCCAAAACTACAGTAATTCTCTGTCATACAGATAACGAACAAAACCAAGACTTTAAATATGTTCAAACATTAAACTGTTCAAACTGTCCAGAAAAGGGCACAACTGTAATTGTATTAGGTCAAGTTTTTTTTAGTTTTAACAGAAGAAGTTTGTAGGACGAACGGCTAGTAAATGAAAAATGAAATATTCTCTTTTCTCTTCACAGATTATTGTCAGACGGGAAAACTCATTTCTTTCGGCGATGACGCTTTCGAGGGTCAACCTGCGTCCATGTGAAGACGTCCACACACCTCAGACGTGTCCTTCACAAAACAATAAAAACCTGAAACTAAAGCCTGGATGTGTGTCTCTTTCTGTAACATGTTTCATAAATGATCTAACACACACCTGCATTGGGTTTTCTAAAACACCCAAGACCTCAGCAGAAAGACAATTGGAGATGCAGCATGTTTCAGCTATGATTATAAATGTATATAAAACTGGGTTCAGTCCAGAGTCCATATCATAAATCACCACAGGAGAAAGATAACAACAAGCCGAGCGTTAAACCCAACAGTTATTTCAGCCGTTACTCTATAGCAAAAGCGAGCTACCCGGACGAGCTAACCGGGGCTCCCACTGACAATACAGACCTGCTGATTGGACCAGAACCATGCTGAGGAAAACCACTGGACCACCAAGAGACACGCCAGATTTTTTAAAAAACATTTGCAAGTTTGGTAATTAAGTAAATATGTGTAAATTTGCATCTCTTTAAAAAAGAATCTAGATCAGATAAAGACAGAGTAAACATTTTATTTAAATTTTACAACATATTAGTTACCGAAGTTTTTATAGAACAGATTTTGGATACATGGAGTGTTTTTAAGAAGAAAATGCGTGATAAATCAGACAATGAACATATGAACAAATCTTTCTGTAATAACTATCAGAATGGTGAAGAATGATTATATAATTGGTAGTTGATGCAAGTGCTAAGAAGAAATATATAATAAATATACAAATAAACACATAGATGTACATTTTAGACCTTCTATTTATACTAGTAGGAAAGAAGACATGCACAATAGAAAAAAATCTCAAAACTAACAAGTGCTTTAAGTTTTATCGTGACTGTTAATTTGGAACATCGCTGACTAACCTCAGATACACAACACACTCATACACACACACACTCACACACACACACACATGTTAAACCATAAACATGGCTGAGAGTCTCTCAGTGGGAGAGAATTTTCTTTGTTCTCCAGGAAGAAGGACATGTGGTTTTGGCGTCCATGTTGGGCTTAGTGAGTCCTACAAGAGAGAAATATAATCTAGCACTGATAGAAAACTTAAACTGCAGACATCTGCATTCTGACATGAACCTCCAAGAGAAAAGCTGATATACAATGCAGAGAGGGGGGGGCGCCTGTGGCGCAGTGGGTAAGGACGTCGCCCCCCGGGTTCGAATCCAGCCCGGGTCTGTTCTCTGCATGTCATTCCCCTCTTTGCCCCATTCACCTCTGTTTCTACACACTGTCTATAAAGCATGAAAAATTCCCCCAAAAAATATCTTAAAAAAACAAAACATAAAAACAAAACAATGCAGATATGATCCCAGGTCCAGGTTGAGTAGGTGGAGGAGTCCAGTGTGTCTGCAGACAGTAACGGGGTGCGTTCTGAACCGCCTGACGTAAAAATCATCTTCCAACCTTAACCGTCGACCCCGGAACGGTCGACTGCATACAGCCCAAAATGTATAACCGCACGCCCTAATCTCTATGCAGAACGGCTCAGGACTTGTTTGGAGTATGAATGAAACTGTGCATACACGGGCCGCTAACTTATACGTCCGTGGACGCCAATCGGCAAGTATGTAGGGCCCTTAACCTGTCTGCAGTAACATGGCCCAGTCAGACTCTGTCCATACATGCTGCTGCTCCTTCAACCTCTGTGGATCATCAGGACACAGCAGAACCTCTTTTCCCCGGAATTCCACTGTACCGATGCCGTGGCGGAGCGGAGAAGCACCGGACAGGCAGCTTGTGGAATTTGGCCTTTACGATCACTCCCATCTGATGAGAGAAGAAGACAGACATCAGAAGTCATGAACCAGAGTTCACAGACGATCCAGTTTAAGGAGCAGCAGGGACTTCAGTCCTGTGTGTAGCGTAGCTGCTTCCTCTCAGCTCTCATGTTCACCTACAGGAGTGAACACACACAGAGCTGCAGACACTCTGGCCATCAGGTCTGTTTACTAAACAGATTTCACTGAAGTCACAGTGGGGATAAAGTGCTGAGAGTCCTGAACACATCATAACTGCAGAAACACAGATGTTCACTGGTCACTGTAATGATGGATTTACCAGTTCAAACCAGTTATCTTGTGACATTTGATTATTTCAACTACTTTGGAAAGATTACATGACAAATATGTAAATAAAAAAATATCGGGAAAGAACACATGGCAGAAGGACACACAGTGTGTATGTGTGTACATATGATGTGATGGCTATAGCGCATAACGTTTTTATATAAATGAACGTTGTGACATTCAAGCCATCACCAAACGTGTTGACACAACCGTGATTAAGCTTGTCAGCACTAAGAAATACGGAGAGTTTTTGATTTGATACTAACTGTGTTTAGTGACATTTTGCTGAAACCAGCACGGACTGACTCTAACCCTCTACTCACTTCAGAGTCTGCAGTCTGTGGTGTGGACTCTTCTTAAGATCAGACAGAGGCTGACTGCTTCAGGTCATTTCCACTCAGATGCAGCTCTCTGAGATGGGAGGGGTTGGACTTCAGAGTTGAGGCCAGAGAAGCACAGCTGATCTCTGACAAACAGCAGCCCCTTAATCTGAATACAGAATTAATGATGTAAATCAGGCTGTGTTTATGTTTTAAACAAACTGAAATGAATGTTACACGTTAAATGTAAACACAATATTAGTTGGGAAGAAAATTTACAAAAATTATAATCATGCATTTACTACTATCGTTTCTTTCGTGATTTCAGACTTAATTTTGCCTAAGAGAAATTAGATATAAATAAGATAATTTGTTAATTTACGGATTTTTGTTATGTTTGTACAAGGGCTGTTAATCGACTAAACTATTAACACATTTTTATCTCTTTTAAATGTACCTTAAAGGGATATTTTTCAAGTTTTCAATACTGCTCAAAATATGCTCAAAATATATGCTGAAAGCAATTGCCTTTGGCGAGGGGTGGGGCTCTCTGCATCAGCTGTATGCTTGGTCAGCAATGGTTATTAAAGAGGGATATTTGCATGTTTTAATCTTTGAGACAAGTATATATGCTACTGGCACGATCAACCAGGTAGAGCTCTAACCTTAAGAGTCGGTAGCTGGGACGCCCTACCAGTGGCGGAGCAGAGGCGACTTACTCCGGTCGTAACATTTTAGTAAAAGTAAATCACTTTGGTGTTGTCGAGAGAACCATCTGGAAGAGCTTTGAAGCTCAACTTGCCATTTTTAAAACCCTTTTCTTTATCCATTTCTTCTCACAGAGGATTGGCGAGACACAACGTTGATGCTCTATCGCTGCCTGATTTCCCCAAACTACGGGGTGGGCCGAGGGTCATAATCGCAACGCGCAACCGTTAATCGCCTGTTAAAAAAATGGCCGCTGTTAAAAGGAGTTGGCATTAACGCATTATTTATGCATTAACCTTGACAGCCTTAGTTTGTACATGAATTAGGTTTAATTGTTAATAAAATATAGAAGATCTACAATAGTGAAAAAATCAGTGAACTGACCTCAAAGTCTCCAGTGTACAGTGTCGACTCTCCAGAAAACCACACAACAGCTTCACTCCTGAATCCTGCAGGTTGTTGTAACCCAGATCCAGCTCTCGGAGATAGGATATAAATACCTTGGGACTGAAGGTAGGGGTTCATGACTGACGTCTGGACAGCTGGAGACCTCAGACTCTGATTTGTCCTTTTCCTCTGAATCACTCATCTCCTCAGGTCTGAGAGGTAAACCAGCAGCACTGGGGCGACACATACACACAGTATAATACAGTCAGACATTTTTATTTTAGATAAATGTGATATTTTTCTTATTGTGTACGTTCTACTCACCATAATAACAAACTGTGTTTCTGGTTTGGATCCAACTAACCGTCAGACGTCTGACAGACTGGGCTGATGTGTTACATGTGATGTATCTGTGAAGGTATTATTCTAGCAAACATTATAACAGACAAAACCATTAATTACCAACACATAAAACATTTAAAATCCTGAAAAAAAGTTTAACAAGTTTAACTAGACTAATATCTTTGAGATGTTTTCATTAGTTCAGAAAAAAGGAGTGAATATGTTTTCCTCAAGTGAATGCATTATACTTCCATAAACTAAAGCCAGTTTAGAGTAGTTAGCTAAAGCTATCATAGCTTACAGCAAACTAGACCTAGCAGTCCTATTTAAAGTAGTCAGATGACAGCTAACATACAGTAGCTTTCACCTAACTAATGTTAGCCAGCTACAAATAAAGAACGGGGCTGAGTCAGTTAAAAAATGTTTAAATGTGTTCAACTGTATCTAACAGCCAGAGTTAGGGGCCATGTCCAGGTTTCAGGTCAGAGCGCTTTGAAAATCATCTCAATCTATTTGTTGTTGACGTCACGGGGGTCAGTAAGAAGCTACCAAACAGTTTCCTCCTAAATTATAATCTTTTTTCTTATCGCCCAAAACACATTTAGTTTGACCAAAACAGCTACTTTCTCTTTCTATGGCAGAAAATGTAGTTGTTTCTACAAAGAACGGCAAAGTTGAAGACGTTAGCTAAAGGAATACTAAGCTCACACACTGACTTTTGTATCAGCCCATAAACCTAGCTAACGACAAGCTAAGCTCCCGTCATTTTAGCCATTACCTAGAGATCCGTCATGACAATTCTGAGTTTGTCCAAGTCAAAGAGAAACTTACCTGAACTTTCCCGTAGTAAGCGCTTCTTTCTCGCAGCAGCCTCCGTCCCTCCTCTTCATCAAAAGGACCAAAGAAATGTGTCCAGGTCACTAATAGGCTATAGCATCAGGACCAAAGCTACATGTAGCCTGTTCAGGTCGCTTTAGCTTCATGTTGACATCGCGCCGTCTCATGGAATCTTCTCGAAGCTTCTTTTTCATGGACAGCTCGGAGCCTCTCTCTCTCTAATGTATTTTTGAGGATTAATTGAAAACAGAATACATTTGTGTTCACACTTCTAGGCCTACAGGCTATATGATTAACTTGCTTATTATTTTGACAACATGTTACATCCATAGGCTTAATCTAAATTCATTAAGAATTGCTGCTTTTTGTAGGCAGTTGATTAGCAGGCGGTTATTTTTTTTTATTGTTTTTATCAACCTACATGTTGTATTTGAAAAAATCTAGATCTAGAAGTTGACATTTTGTTTGGTTTGGTTGAAGATTTGAGAAAAATCTCTACCTCTCTCTCTCTCTCTCTCTCCTCACACAAACAAACTGTGTAAACTTTTCATATAAATTAATGTTGGCGGCCAAAGGTTTTCTGCTGTAATTGTTTAAAAGTTGGAATGACAACATGTTTGATTGGTCACCTCTGGACTGTGTACCTGTGTGTGTGGGTGTGTGGGGATGTACCCCTGGTTCAAATACGTACCAACGTCCAAACACACTGACAAACTGTTTTCTCCTCAGATACAAAGTGAAGAGCCTGGATAAGGTTTGATCTGGTTTGTTTCTTTAAGTAACTTTTGCTGTTGTTGTTCATCAAGAAATTATCACAACATTTTGTCATGTTGTGTTGACTCTTCTGGGCCACTGTCATAGGTGAGATTTCGGGGGGCCCATTAAATATTTAGAAGATGTAAATTGGTCTCCCAATTGGTCTCCCAAAAAAAGACAACCCCCTTCTCCCCAAAAGAGGTAGAAAAAAAATGTTCAGCGGGTTGAAACATTTATATATCCTTCTAACCGCCAACTTTATATCATCTAAAGATTTCACCCTAAAGCTGACCTTAACGACAAGTTCAGGTTATTTTATTTTACTTTCTTAGTACCTAGACTTTGTTTGCAGTAGAGCTCACACACTCACACACACACACACACACACACTCACACACACACACACACACACACACACACACACACACACACACAGGAAAAGCACAGAGGCACACATCACACTTCATCCAACCCAAGACAGTGGAAATCAAAAGGAAATGGCAAATCTAAATTAAAATGAGAATCTGAACCCTGCTGACCCCAACCCTCCCAATGAGAATCCGAACCCTGCTGACCCTAACCCTCCCAATGAGAATCAGAACCCTGCTGACCCTAACCCTCCCAATGAGAATCAGAACCCTGCTGACCCCAACCCTCCCAATGAGAATCTGAACCCTGCTGACCCTAACCCTCCCAATGAGAATCAGAACCCTGCTGACCCTAACCCTCCCAATGAGAATCAGAACCCTGCTGACCCTAACCCTCCCAATGAGAATCAGAACCCTGCTGACCCTAACCCTCCCACCGCCGCCTGAAGTGACTTCCTATTAAAGACTTTTTACAACAAGAACTCGATGATGAAAATAAACAAAATCGGTTCATAAAAAATCCCCGAAAAATGCTAAACATTGAGTGGGCAAAACCTTCTCCTCACTTGACCCTACTGACTCAATAATAAAGCAAACGAAGCAGAAACACACAAACACACCCACACACACAAACACATATTTTGGACTTGTTCCGGTCAGCGAGGCCGTTATAAAGCCAGCTGCCACTCACTCTGTCCCCACACAGACAGTCAGACAGACAGACAGACAGACAGACAGACAGACAGACAGACAGACAGTCAGACAGACAGACAGACAGACAGACAGACAGGATGAGTTTAGTGAAGGGAGCCATGCTGCTGCTGCTGCTGGCGGTGATCGGCATCAACGCAGCGCCGGGCCCCGAAGACTGCGACGGTCTGAACAAGACGCTGTCAGCACAAGACCTACACAAGGTGAGAGTTTAGTGTGTGTGTGTGTGTGTGTGTGTGTGTGTGTGTGTGTGTGTGTAGATAAAATCATCAAACTTTGCTAGTTCATTACCAATTGTAGAACAATTATTTTCCGTATTGTTCAACATTCTATCAGATCTGGAACTTTGTCATTTATGTGAGAATTGTCGTTTCAAACTGAACCAGCGTTGAATCGTTCAGCTGATGGAGAGAATCCAGAGCTCAGAGGTTTAGTTTGTTTGTGGTAAATTGCGCAATGTCACCTTTTCTTTTTTTTTTTAAAAAGGTGCTACGAGGGATTTTTAAGTATGTCGGCTGTCTCATTTTTCCTCTGATGATCAGAAATTACATTAGAAACGAGACCATCAGTGCAAAGAGCGCTACTTTTCTTCTTAATGCCTTTGTCATGGGTATTTGCTCACCCAGGAACAACAGCTGGCGTGGTAAAAAACACTACCGCTTTTGTCCAAAGGGGGCGCTAGAATTAACACACACTTCCTTCTCTGTTGCAGGTCAGTGGAGACTGGGTTTTGGTCTGGTCGGTTTCTGACCCTCACTGTGAGATGATGGGAAACCTGTCCAGCTCCCACGTCCAGATCAACGTCCTGGAAGACAACAAGACCATCGTGTACTACGTGAGGAACGTGGTCCAGTGAGTGTTTATAGATGATTTAGAAGATATATATATATTTTATTTTTTGGCATTTCTTTTTTTTATGCTTTATTGATAGTGTAGAGACAGAGTTGAAATGGGGCAGAGAGGGGAGTGACATGGGCAGAGAGGGGAGTGACATGCAGAGAAAGACCGCGGCCAGCAGCGGACCCGGAATCGAACCCGGGTCCGCTGCTGGCCGAGGCCCATGGGGGGGGACGCCCTACCAACTGAGCTAAGGGCGCCCCTAGTGATTCGTTTCTGAAGGGAATTAAATTTCCCCGAACATTTGGGGACGAGGATGGGATCGACGTGCGATACGGATTCTGAATTATTATTTTTTGCAGATAAAATTTTTAGACTCCCATTCAGGACAAATATGTCCACTTCCAAAAACTCCTATAAATATATAACAGATAAAGAAATATGTTTTTTTTTTTACCTTTTTGGGATAAATATTTCGATTAAAACTACCAAATATTCAATTATTTGGTTATAAATAAATAAAAACGACCCTTCCAATGCCAGTATGATTATATTAAAATATTTAATAATATTTTAAAAAGTGGGGAAAGACTATAACATTTTTACAGTAGTTTGGGCATTTTTCTCAGGCTTGTGTCAGCAATTCTGGAGAATACTTTGCTGTGAAAAAACCCTTTTTGTCAAATTCGGTGAATATTTCCTCACAATCTAGACACAAGAATATAATGTAACATTCATTCCTATGACAAAGCTTCACACTATAGCTTTAATGTTGGTGAAGCCAGTAAGACGCATTAACACACACACACACACACACAAACAAACAAAGGCTGCGCACTGTAGCTTTAATGTTGTGTTGCTCTGTGTAGTGTTGGTCCCGGTAAGATGTTGTGTGTGAAATACTCCCTCAACATGTCGACGCCCGCTGACCCCGACCAACACTTACTGCACGTTGGTGAAGCCAGTAAGTCGCATTAACACACAAACACACACATGCATGCTGTGTCTCAATTAAGAGGCCGCAGCCTGCAAAGGCTGCATTTGAAGACCGATTGCATCATAGCGGTGCGTCAAGGCTTGTCCCATTTCGAAGGCTCCTTTATATGCGGCCGAGAAATGCAGCCTTCGTTTCACGGTTTTGAAGGGTCCAACAGATGTATCCTTCGCGGCCCAACATATCCCAAGATTCATTGCGTTTTTTTCAGAGATGGCAGAAAATAAAATAAAAAATAACAAAACAGCAACGTGTTGCTCCATCTTCTTAATTTTTATCTTCCTTTCTTTTTTTGTCTTTTCTTTTGTTTTTCTTGTCCTTCTTTCTTCTTGTACTTTTTTTTCTTTTCGTCAAGTAGGCAACTTCTTTTTCTTTTTTCCTCCGTTGGCAGCAATCAGGGTTGCTAGGCAGCACAGGAGCGGTGAGTCGTCACGCAAGGTAACTGCTTGTTACGCAAACTGGAAATGCTCGTAAACGGAGACCTGCAGAGACCGTCTCGTGTAACAACGCTCGTTCAGCCTTCGGTTCGGCCTTCACTATGCCCTTCATAGACCGCGTCCTTAGAACGATACGACCCCTGAATTGAGACACAGCTACACACAAACAGAGATATTTGTCTTTCTATACTTGTGAGAACCTTGATTGACATAATGTAGTATCATAAAGCATAGTGAAGTGCTGTTGCTGATGAACAGAATAATTTAGCATTTGCTGTGTGTGTGTGTGTGTTTTAGCGTTGCACATGGATGGATTTGATGTTCCATACGATTCTACAGGTAAAGTGAATTTCTATGAGAATTGCCCCGACTGTCTGGTGATGGATAACAGTGCCACCACTACTGGTCGATACCTGCTCATCTACAGTAAGCTCACTCACACACACACACACACACACACGTTTTTTCTACAGCTATTCTTTTGAGGACACTCATTGACATAATGCATTCCCTAGCCCCTTACCCTAACCCTAACCATCTAAACTAAATGCCTAACCCCAACCCTTACACTAACATAAACCTAATTCATACCTGAACCTTAAAACCTAGTGTTAACCCTCAAACAGCCCTTTAAAGGCCTGTCTCAAAGGGAGAACCAGACAAAATGTCCTCACTGCTGAGGTCTAAAACTCAATTTGGTTTTCAACAATATAGTTATCTACAAACACACACACACACACACACACACACACACACACAGTCTTTACATTAGATGAAAAGCTTATTACCTGTGTGTGTGTGTGTGTGTGTGTGTGTGTGTGTATCAGGGAGGAAAGATTCTCCGATGGACACTGAGAAGTTGAAAGCGTCTCACAGCGATCATGAGAAACTGGCGAAGTGTCTGGGACTCCCTCATGACAAACCCTTCATCTATGACGGACAATCAGGTCAGCGTGTGGCTGTGTGTGTATCTGTGTGTGTGTGTCTGTGACACTGGTTGCTAAACTGTGAAGTAAGGAAAACTCAGATTTTAAAGGTTACTGTCTGCACTAGATTTTTGTGTTTGATGCCAAAACTACAGTAATTCTCTGTCATACAGATAACGAACAAAACCAACAAAACCAAGACTTTAAATATGTTGATTCAAACAACTGTCCAGAAAAGGGCACAACTGTAATTGTTTTAAATTTCGGTCAAACTTTTTTTTAGATTTAACAGAAGAAGTTTGTAGGACGAATTGCTGTTAAATGAAAAATGAAATATTCTCTTTTCTCTTCACAGATTATTGTCAGACGGGAAAACTCATTTCTATGGGCGATGATGCTTTCGAGGGTCAACCTGCGTCCATGTGAAGACGTCAACACGGACGTGTCCTTCACAAAACAATAAAAACCTGAAACTGAAACCTGGATGTGTGTTTCTTTATGTAACATGTTTCATAAATGATCCAACACACACCTGCATTGGGTTTCTCTGAAACACCCAAGACCTCAGCAGAAAGAATCAGCCTTTAGCCTGTAGCAAAAGCAAGCTAACGAACGAGCTAACCGGGGCTCCCACCGACAACACAGACCTGCTGATTGGACCAGAACCATGCTGAGGAAACCACTGGACCACCAAGAGACACACCAGACAGTTTTGAATAAATGTTCAAGTATGGCAAAATCTAAGTAAATATGTGTAAATTTGCATCTCTTTAAAAAAAAACATTCTAGATCAGATAAAGCCAGAGTAAACATTTTATTTCATTTTTACAACACATTAGTTACCAAGGTTTTTACAGAACAGATTCTGGAAACATGGAGTGTTTTCAAGAAGAAAATGTTTGATAAATCAGACAATGAACGTATGAAACAATCTTTCTTCAATAACAATCAGAATAGTGAAAAATTATTTTAGAAATGTAAGTTGATGGAAATGATAAGGATATATATCCAATAAATATACAAATAAACACATTGATTACATTTTACATTTTGGACCTTCTATTTATACTAGTAGGAAAGAAGACGTGCACAATAGAACACAAGCTCAAAACTACGACTTCCATTAAGTGCATTCAACCATCAAGGTACAAACTCAGAACAACATGAATCACGTCAGCACTATAGCTGCAAATAAACTAAACTACAGAGTGCCACACGTATGTGCTGCATGTAGGTGTGACAAGTATTTGTCTGTTTTACCTCGCAGTATGAACATATGAACACATCTTTCTGTTATAATTATCGGAATATATTGAAGAATTATTATAAAAATGTTAGCTGATGTAAGTGCTAAGAAGAATTATGCAAAGAATATACAATTAAACCCATACATGTTCATTTTTTACCTTCTATTTATACTAGTAGGAAACAAGACATGCAAAATAGACAAAAATCTCCTCTCTAACTCCCAGTAACATGGGCCAGTCAGAGCCTATCCACACAAGCTGCTGCTTCAACTTCTGTGGATCATCAGAACACAGCGGATCCCATCAACACAAACACCTTTACGATCACAGAGATCACTCCTTCTTCCATCTGTTGAGAGAAGAAGACAGACATCAGAAGTCATGAACCAGAGTTCACAGACGATCCAGTTTAAGGAGCAGCAGGGACTTCAGTCCTGTGTGTAGCGTAGCCTGCTTCCTCTCAGCTCTCATGTTCACCTACAGGAGTGAACACACACAGAGCTGCAGACACTCTGGCCACAGGGCTCCAGATAAACTGTTTTAGTAGAAGCGCTGGTGCTACCAACTTTCTCAGTTTGTCGCATAACCACAAGACCACTTGGTTACTAACTGTGATGATTGTTGAAATGAAAGCCAGGGATTTGCTGGCTTCAGTCATACCTATCTCAGAGCTGTGTTGAAACGAGAGCACTAACACTTTAGGATCACATTTGATGGTAGAACAGTTTCATGAATAAGGACCACTGTCTTGTAATGCTGTCAGCTGTTATCCAGCTTAATGTCCCGTAGACATGAACACAACAACTGTCTTCTTCTCTGTCCTTCTTACAAGCCTGTCTCCTCTCTCAGCTTCACAGAGTAACACCGCCACTGACAAGGTCGGAGGTTTAAAAGGAAATACTGGATCTTTGCTTTGATACTAACTGTGTTCAGTGACATTCTATAGAAACCAGCGTGGACTGAATCCAACCTTCTACTTGGTTTTCTCCGGACAGATTTTTGACAGTCCAATCAGCGAACTGAGGGAGTGGCTGAGAACAATGACATTGAGGTTGTGCGCTAGTTTCATGACATACTGGTCTGGTAGGGCCTAATTGGTGTTTAGTGACATGCTAATGAAACCAAAATGGATGGACTCCAACCCTCTACTGACCTCAGAGTCTCCAGTCTGAAGTGTGGACTCTTCACTAGATCAACCAGAGGCTTCACTGCTAAATCCGTCAGGTTGTTTCCCCACAGATCAACATTTCTGAGATGGGAGGGGTTGGACCTCAGAGCTGAGGCCAGAGAAGCACAGCTGATCTCTGTCAAACAGCAGGATCGCAATCTGAATAAAGAATAAAGGATACAAGTTTAGAGACAATGTGTGTGTTCAATATCAATTAACAGACATGCTTTTGAAAAAAACTGAAATTTTTGCAACCCAAATAACTTCTTTCAACTTCAATGTTTTCCATGTAAACACAAATATTAATTGGGAATATTGAAAGTCTGACAATCTTCCAAAAAAAATATAAAACATAGTTACTTTGAACATTTTCAAATGTTTCTTTTTTGACTTAACTTTGTACAAGAGAAAGGAAATTATGAACTGACCTCAGGGTCTCCAGTCTACAGTGTGGACTCTCCAGAAAACCACACAATAGCTTCACTCCTGAATCCTGCAGCTCGTTGTAGCAAAGCTCCAGCTCTCTGAGATGGGAGGGGTTGGACTTCAGAGTTGAGGCCAGAGAAGCACAGCTGATCTCTGTCAAACTGCACCAAGTCAATCTGAATACAGAATAAATTATATTAATACACTGTTTGAAAATACAATCAAATGTGTAAGCGTTCCGGTTTTAAATGTGTATCTTACTTTACTGACTTTGTCTTTATCAATGAGCCTTTTTCAAAATCTTTAGTAACTTTAGCCTTGTTTCAACCGAGCGGTACAGTTTGGTTTGGTTAAGTACGGCATTCAATTATTTGGTTCACGATACAATTTTCTTAAAATACAATTTATTTAAAAACGTGACTGTTAACCCATTGATGACGGCTGCTGTGCGACGCCACATTGTATCTCCTGCCGCCTGCTGCGTAGCACAGCATTGTTACTTTATCTCATTATCATGGCGTGTGCAGCATAGAATGCACCATCATTGGTTCAAATACACATGAGGTGGGTTTTGTTGATTTTTTAAGACCAAGTGACCACTCAAAAGTTGTGTGGTTTGCCGAAAATCACGTCAATCAAAAAAAAAATTAAATAATAATAAAAAAAATATGCCGGCTGTGTCAGCGATAGTGCGTTCGGAGCGCAGAATCTAGGCCTACTATAGACTACTGACGAAAATCACACAACACATTGCATCTATTTATTAACAATATTTAAGAATTTAGGCTATATTTTGCTGCTCCAACTCAAATTCAGCCCAGCCAGGCGATAGTTAAGTTTCAGTTTCGTTTTCATCTCCGTGGAATACAGCCGTTTGGACCAGCTGATTGGCTCCCGACAGCAGGAGTCAGTCTGCGTTCCAGTTGTACTGGGAAGTCGGATTTATGGTGCCAGTGATAACTGAACTAAATTATAAAATAAAGCTATCTCCTCCTTCCTATATCTGTCTATCTTTATCCCTCCACTGCACACTCAGTCACTACTATCCATGCTAAAAGGAAGCAGGATTATAACCTCATTTAGCACATTATTTTTAAATATTTTATATTATTTTATTTATTTTTTTCTCCCCCATCTAATTTTGACGATTTTTAGAAAAATGTGTTGGTTTGTAAGCGCTAAGGGAGCATGTTTAAATAAAACCTGTGAACCTTACCTTTTAAATGTATTTTATTTCATGTTTCTATGTGCTACACAGGCTTATACTGTATATTAAGGTTTTGGTAGACTTGACAATTCATACTATTTTTTCAGAAAACCCTCAGGCATTAAGGGCATGCATCCTAGATCGCCATATTCATCAAAGGATTAAATGAAGAGCCACTACGAGGCACCTGCTTCTGTAAACCCAACTGATTAATAACAAAACACTACATAAATTCAGTCAGTGAACTGACCTCAGTCTCTCCAGTCTGCAGTTTGGACTCTCCAATCCGGCACAGAGAGCCTTCACTCCTGAATCCTTCAGGTCGTTTCTACTCAGGTCCAGCTCTATCAGATGGGAGGGGTTGGACTTCAGAGCTGATGCCACAACTTCACAGTAAGTATTTAGGAGTCCACAACCAGAAAGTCTGTAATGAAATATGTATTATAAAACATTTTGTCTTTGTTATGCTTGAATCTTGCAGATGACGTTAGAGAAAATGTAGGAACAATGCAACTTAACTTTTTAACAACCTTTAAACATTTTAACTTTACACTTAAAAAGAAAGAAAAAAAGAAAAGAGAAGAGAAGTTCGTCCATCCTCTTAACCCCTTCAGACCCTGCGTCCATTGGAAAGGACATGACATATTTCTTTCTCTAAACCAATACATACTCTGTAATTGGATGATGTCAGCACTGCTGGTTACTGATTGGATCCTGATTATCCAATCAAAATAATTTTTCCAACTTTGAGCATGCTCTGAGAGAGTGACAGACATCTGACAAGACAAGTATGGCTGAGCAGATCCAGAGAGGGAAGAGTAACCATTTTCAATCTAAAATCTACATTTATGTTCATGCTAGCCAAACAAACATGCTCTCAGTATAATTTCAACTATTACAAGTGATAATATTTGAAGTTATTTTGAACATATGTCACATAATTAATTTGTAGGATTTTTTCAAAGTCTGATGTCCATCGCAATGGACATCAGGAGTCGGGCGAATAATAATAATAATCTAGATACATCTGTATGTTTGGCCCTGAGTCTGTGTTAAAACATAATGGGCCAGTTTCACAGACATGGATTAAGCCTAATCCTGGACTAAATGGAATTTTGAATGGAGATTGTCCATTGAAAGTACAATTTAGTCCGGAACTAGGCTTAATCCATGTCTGTGAAACCGGCCCTTGGTGTTATAAATACTTGTGTTTATGTTTTTTTTCTCGTTTGCGTTAAAGTTAAGTTTTGTTTATGATTTTGGTTTGTAACAGGTGTTATGGTGGTATAGAGGTTGGCGGGCATGGGTAAGACAGGAACTGGGTAGGGTTATAGTTTTTTTACCAGCTGAACGGGAGAGACAAAGGAGATGAGGCGGCCAGTTCCAACTGTTGCTCATTTGTTTGTTTGCTTATTCTATGGACAATAAACCTTCAGAAACCTAAAATCCCGACTGGACAGTTGACTCTTTCCCTGCACAACGTAAGATTCGTCCCCCTGGTGCCTCAGTGGCTATTTTGATTACGTTGCTTTGTTTGATTTCTTTATTTTCAAGTTACTGTTTTATTGAGGACAATAGGCCACTACATTGTTTATTTGAAAAACTAAACTACTTATCTACACTGATTTATATGTTAATTACATCTGGACTTACAGAGCCTTTCTGCAGTTCCTCACAGCTGGAACCAGTCTCAGCCGTCCCTCCCTTGATGTGTTGTACTTCCTCAGGTCGAACTCATCCAGAACCTCCTCTGACATCTGCAGCATGTAGGCCAGAGCAGAGCAGTGGATCATAGAGAGTTCTGTACAAGATCTGTTGTCTGACCTCAGGAACTCTTGGATCTCCTGATGAACTGAGAGGTCATTCATCTCCGTCAAACAGTGGAAGATGTTGATGCTTCTATCAGGAGAAATATTTTCAGTGTTCATCTTCTTCAGGTTGTTGATGGCCCTTTTGATGGTATTTAAACTGCTCTTTGTTGGACCCAGTAGACCTCCTAAGAGTCTCTGGTTGGACTCCAGAGAGAGGCCATGAAGGAAGAGGACAAACAGGTCCAGATGCCCATTTTTACTTTCAAAAGATTTTTTCATGGCTCTCTTCATGAATGAATACGGGGATGAATTTACATATTTTTCTCCCAGGAAACCCTTCAGTACCTCTGTGTTGTTGGTGGTGTGACAGTGGTACATGTAGACTGCGGCCAGAAACTCCTGAATGCTCAAATGAACAAAGCGGTAGACAGTTTTCTGGAAGATCACACTCTCTCTTTTGAAGATCTCGGCACAAACTCCAGAGTACACAGATGCCTCTGTGACATCCAGACCACACTGCTCCAGGTCTTCTTGGTAGAACATCATGTTTCCTTTCTGCAGTTGTTCAAACGCCAGCCTCCCCAGCTTCAGAAGAACTTCCCTGTCAGCCTCAGTCAGCTCAGGACTGGTCTCATGTCCCTCTTCATACTTCTGCTTCTTCCTCTTTGTCTGAACCATCACAAAGTGTGAGTACATGCCAGTCAGGGTCTTGGGCAGCTCTCCTCTCTGGTCTGTCTTCAACATGTGCTCCATAACTGTAGCAGTGATCCAGCAGAAGAGTGGGATCAGACACATGATGTGGAGGCTCCTGGATGTCTTGATGTGTGAGATGATGCTGCTGGACAGCTCTTCATCACTGACTTTCCTCTTGAAGTACTCGTCCTTCTGTGGGTCAGTGAAGCCTTGTACTTCTGTCACCCTGTCAACACATGTTGGAGGGATCTGATTGGCTGCTGCAGGTCGTGAAGTTATCCAGATGAGAGCAAAGGGAAGCAGATTCCCCTGGATGAGGTTTGTCAGCAGCACGTTGACTGATGACTTCTGTGTGACATCAGACACAACCTCATTGTTGTGGAAATCCAGTGAAAGTCTGTTTTCATCCAGGCCGTCAAGGATGAACAAAACTTTACAGACAGCGAGCTTCTCTGCTGTGACCTTCTGTAATGTTGGATGGAAAACATGGAGCAGATTGAGAAGACTGTATATCTCATCTTTGATCAAGTTCAGCTCCCTGAACGAAAGCTGAATCAGCAGACTGACATCTTGGTTTTCTAAGCCCAGTGCCCAGTCCAGGGTGAACTTCCGCACTGAGAAGGTTTTTCCAATACCAGCGATGCCGTTTGTCAGGACGAGTCTGATGTGTTTAAAATGTCCCTGTTGGTCGGGTAAGGCTTTGAAGATTTCGTGGCACTTGATTGGAGTACCATGGAGGGTCTCCATCTTGGAAGCGGTCTCAAGCTGCCTGACCTCATGTTGGGTATTAACCTCTTCACTCTGTCCCTCTGTGATGTAGAGCTCAGTGAAGATCCTGTTGAGGATAGTTTCACTTCCTGCTTTATCAGTTCCTTCAGTCACACGTTCACATCTCTTCTTCAGACTGATCTTGTGTTCATGTAGAACCTTCTGCAGACCACCACTCACTAAGATAGAGACAAAACAAAGATAATGTGACACTGGTGGTTATGATCATTGCCAAAATGAATATATAAGAACATGTTAAAAATGATAGGGGGCTCTTGTGGAGTAGTGGTTAGAGCTAGACCAAGTATGTTTCATCGTGTCTAATGCTTTATTGCGCCTAATCCAATGATTTCCTATGTAATATATTCTGATTTTCATTGCATTTGGTATGAGCTGCCATTTATATATTTTTTTTTTATTATTTTCCCATGTTGTTTGCAATGTAGACTTCTCCCTCGGGTAATGTGGCCACTCACTATCTACTAGGGATGTCCATGGTTAACTGGTTAACCGTTAGCCGTTAAGAAGATCTTTAACCGGTTAATACTAAAGGTTAAAAGGTTAAAAAATATATATATCTTAATTTCTCTGAAATCCGGAATCTTATTTTGATATCGCTAAACCGGATGTAAGAATGCCAACTGTCGGTAAAGAATGAAACGAGTAGTGTAGGCTCCGCTCAACTTTATAATAGGTCCATGGTACGCTCCCAGTCACAATTTATGGTCACAACGCTCCAGTGTCATATGTTTGTATAATTTAATTAACAGCGTGGGCTCCCGCTAGCTTAACATAGCGCTAGCATTAGCCTTCTTGAGGTGGATGCTGTCCTGCATCTATCACCGTCTCAGTGAGTGTGTGAGGGAGTGACAGCCAGGCAGTGAGTGCCCGCCCCCTGCGCAGACACAGGTCTGCCATGATTGTGTGCCAGGATCAACAGCGAAAATCCGTCAACAAAAGCGTTAAGTATCGTTATGCAGTACTGATAACATCGGAGCTTATCAATATTACGGTCTTTCAAAATGTTGCCCCGTGCTCAGCACTACTTAGCACCGGGTTTCGGTAGGCTACCCATCCCCTAAGCCTGTGTGTGTGTGTGTGTAAATGTCCCGGCCTTTTCAGTCACTTATTTCACTTTCTGCTCCTACATTTGCATACTAGACCTCTTCTAACAACAGACAAGGTGCCGTGTGAATGTCCCTGGTCCCTGAATTGTTTTTAAATTAATATGCCGCTCCCTGGAACAAAAGAAGGTCTGGAGCCCTGCTGTGATGCTTCAGGTATTTCACTATAAAGAGGCTACATTAAATCTTAACGGTTAACCGGTTAATAACCGTTAATTCTGATGGTTAACCGGTTAAAGAAAAAATTCTACATGGCCATCCCTACTATCTACGATGTCCCAAAACAACTGTGGTGAAGATGGAGCGAACTATGCCTTCATACGTGAAGAAATGGCTCGGGGTCCCACACTGTCTAACCAACATCAGCCTCTACGGTTAAGGGGTCCTTATATATATGAGATTGAGATTCAAAAGCTGACGGGTGTCAGAACGTTCCGTTAATGAGGAATTAGTCGCGGTAGTTATTCACGGACACGGAGTGAGCATTACGAGGTTGGATTTACAACTACTAGTTCCACTGCTTTGGTGAGTTATTTATCTATGTATTAAAATTGTAGGACAATAATTGTATTTCATTTGTTGCCCTTCTTATTTTAAATGGTGACTTATTTTGTTTGTTAGCCAACTACAGCCCATGCTTTTTTTTCCACCGCAGACTTACTCGATCAGTTTAAATTGTGGCCCGTCTATTTAATTACTTTCAGTGAGGAAAAGGTGTTTTAAACTTGTGGAAAATAAATCCTTTATATCATATGGCAACTGTGACTGTTTGACAAGAAGCATCAAGCGCTGGGCATCGGCTTTATTGCGATGCACCATTATTCTGCAGACAGATGCGTTGCTTTCTAAAAATAGAAAAAAAGTTTAACGAGGAATCGATTGATCCTCGAGGAATGCAAGCGAATACTCGAGTAGCGGAAACATTATTCGTGCCAATCCCTATTATAAACATTAAAGCTAAAAAGTAATTTATTAATTAAGATCGTTAATGGGTGTGCTTTATGAGACAACAAATGTCACCTCATCAATACAGCAGGTAGTGTATTCAGACATTATGATATCAGCTGACAGATCTCCAGTCTTACTTTGTTCTGTGCTGCTCTGACTGGCTGTCTGCAGTCCAGGTCTGGTTCTGGATCTTTTTCCACACTGGGGGCAGGCGGAGTCTGACTGGTCCCAGTATGAGGTGTTGCACTGTCTGCAGAACCAGTGTCCACAGCTGGTAGCGACTGGATCCTTCAGGACGTCCTGACACAAACCACAGCAGGACGGCTGCTCCTCCGAAGAAAGATCACTCATCTTCCTTTTACTGTGGAGACATTTCTTTATTAAATGATTTGTTGTTGAAAAATATCTGTGCACATGGTATAGTGGTTGGAGCACCTCCCCCCCACCAACAAAAATCTAGATGTGTACACAAATGGTCATGCAGAACAGTCAAAGTATTGTTACTTTTTGTTTGAATTTAAGATTTAAACTTGAAGCTTTTCCTATCCGTCTTTTTAAACATGTAGTGATCTGCCTGTAGTCTTATTAATACAAACATCACAGTTAAAATTCTCCATTAAAGTAATAGTTAATTATTTTCAGGCGGCAAACTAAAGATGCAGAAAGGTTTTAGTTTAGAATTTACAGTATATATTTGGAGAAAAAACGTTTTTAATCTGGCCCTGTCCATAACAGTACAAGGCTGATCTCTGCTACAGCGTGTCTCTCCCACACTCCTTACAATGACTACAGTGATAACCATCTCCATAAGGTAACACACTAACTATGCAGAAGTACCTCATACAATCCCACACTTCAAAAATACGAAACTATCCCCTTAAATAATTATGTAACTGTTCTACAGTCACCTTTGGAAGCTTAACTTGAGTTAAATAATAAAATATAGTCACTGAAGAAATTAACTTCATGGTTTGAACATCATTTCCGGTAGAATGTACATTACAAACAGATGCTGCACTTGTTTGCTGTTCTTCTAAACAGGTCAGTCTTCAGTGGCACAATGTCTCAAAAGGCACTAGAAGTTCTAGCACTAGCATTTTGTCTTCATCCTAAAAGCACCATCTTTAATCAAGTCAGTTTACAGTGAGAACAGTTTCTTACTTTGTGTCTGAGGGTCCAGGTTCATTACTGAAGTCTGGAGGAAAACCTTTGGACCGGTCACTCTTCATAGACAGAAAGCTGGAGACTCCAGACTCTGATCTCTGGTACGGAACTCTGCAAACACAAAGATGTTGTAAGTCACATGTCACATGAATCCTTGATCAATTATCAGAGAAAATCAGAGAAAATATCTAGGCACATTCCACAGAGCCATCCTGGAGCCCTGACGATGTCTCAAAAAGGAACTAGTAGTTCTGCAATAATAATGTATGAAAAATAATTTCTTTATCCTAAATGCACCATCTTGAATCAAGTCAGTTTACAGTGAGAACAGTCCCTTACTTTGTGTCTGAGGGTCTAGGTTCATTACTGAAGTCTGGAGGAAAACCTTTGGACCGGTCACTCTTCATAGACAGAAAGCTGGAGACTCCAGACTCTGATCTCTGGTACAGAACTCTGCAAACACAAAGATGTTGTAAGTCACATGTCACATGAATCCTTGATCAATTATCAGAGAAAATCAGAGAAAATATCTAGGCACATTCCACAGAGCCATCCTGGAGCCCTGACGATGTCTCAAAAAGGAACTAGTAGTTCTGCAATAATAATGTATGAAAAATAATTTCTTTATCCTAAATGCACCATCTTGAATCAAGTCAGTTTACAGTGAGAACAGTCCCTTACTTTGTGTCTGAGGGTCTAGGTTCATTACTGAAGTCTGGAGGAAAACCTTTGGACCGGTCACTCTTCATAGACAGACAGCTGGAGACTCCAGACTCTGATCTCTGGTACGGAACTCTGCAAACACAAAGATGTTTTCATTCATATCACATCATTACTTGATAAATTATTTGAGGACAAAGCCATTCAGGAAGCTCAAAATACACCAGTGTTTCCCCCAGCGCTTTAAGGCGGCCGCCTTAGCAACGCCAGCCTCCCGCCTTGACTACCAACCGACCCAAAAAAAATAAATAAATAAATAATTTAATTTAATTTATTTATTTTTTGTGCTGCACAATTTGCGGTAAAAAGCATGTGTCTCCAAGCATTTCTCTATCAACTGCTCTGTGTCTGCGGCTTTGCGCGCGCAACTACGGCATGCACGCGGGAGAGTTAAAAGAGCAGAAGCAAACCGAGATTTAACTGGTGGCGATAATAAACGCAGTGCAGTTCTACGGGGATATTTAGCTGAACAGAAAGAAGTGCTCTGCAAAGCTAGACTAGTTTAAGACTCCACATCACTGTGGCAACACAACCTATCAGCGCAGAGAAAAGTTTGAAGAAGGCATGAGAGTGATGGCCCAGGCAAGTTTCAGTAAGTGTTTACAGAAGTGCCAAACTAGGCCTACTGTCTTTGAAATGCATTTAGTCATTTTAAGGGGAAAACACATTGTATTTATTATTTAAAGTTAATTTTTCTAACAGCATGCTAGTGTAGGCCAAGAAGATTTATTTTCTGAATTTTCAATGCTGCTTTATTTTTATGTTTTAAATTGGGAAATACATGTTCCAAAACGACCTCTGTATTTAAAAATAAATCAAGCAAGTAGGCTTAAAATAACCATTAATCGCACAACAGCCCCCATCCAAAAAGGAACTTTAAAAAGTTGTATTTGCACTTTGATGTGCATACACATGTTAAATGTATGGTCCATTATTTGTATTTAGTGTGTCTGTTTAGTATTGCACCAAAACTGTAGAAGTTTTCTTTAATTGTCCTTTGTACTGTCTGCACGTTAACACATAATTTGTACCTGCACATAGCAAACAAAATTGCACAACTGTAAGGTCAGTGTCTGTTTTATTTTTGTATTCAAATAAACAGTTGTTTATTTCTTTACGGCACATTGGCATCTTTGAGCAACATACCCCTAAAACACGTTGCGCCGCGCCTCCCCTGACACGGGGCAGTGACCACCTTGACTAAGACATTTTCTGGGGGAAACACTGTACACCAACTGCTGCAGTGGATAATTAGGATATATATAAACGTTTGTAGCATCTTGTTATAATTACAATTATCTTTCATGATTTACATGAATATATAGCTAGTGTTGCTGTTTCTGTTTAAATTGTATCTTTGTTAATTACAACAAGTAGCCAGGGAGGGCCACAATCCTTTTTCACAATGATATATGTGTCTTTTGGTGCCAATCTTTGACAAAAAGAAGCGAGTAGACGGTCGTAGTAAAGCAGTCAGTGAAACTAAAAAAATCAGAAAATTGTGCACCTGAAAACTAGCTAGCTACCTCCTGCTAAAGGCTAAGATGGAAACATTTCTGAAAAGAAAAATACTTTGAGATGAAAGCTGCAAAAGAGCCACAACCACCTGGGCCTCTCCTCTATCCACCTGGGCCTCTTCTCTATCCACCTGGGCCTCTCCTCTATCCACCTGGGCCTCTCCTCTATCCACCTGGGCCTCTCCTCTATCCACCTGGGCCTCTCCTCTATCCACCTGGGCCTCTCCTCTATCCACCTGGGCCTCTTCTCTATCCACCTGGGCCTCTATCCACCTGGGCCTCTATCCACCTGGGCCTCTTCTCTATCCACCTGGGCCTCTCCTCTATCCACCTGGGCCTCTTCTCTATCCACCTGGGCCTCTTCTCTATCCACCTGGGCCTCTCCTCTATCCACCTGGGCCTCTATCCACCTGGGCCTCTCCTCTATCCACCTGGGCCTCTCCTCTATCCACCTGGGCCTCTTCTCTATCCACCTGGGCCTCTTCTCTATCCACCTGGGCCTCTATCCACCTGGGCCTCTATCCACCTGGGCCTCTATCCACCTGGGCCTCTATCCACCTGGGCCTCTTCTCTAACCACCTGGGCCTCTCCTCTATCCACCTGGGCCTCTCCTCTATCCACCTGGGCCTCTTCTCTATCCACCTGGGCCTCTTCTCTATCCACCTCCACATGTTTACTGTTGATATCAATGTTGAATGTTGATTTAATAATTACAAGATAAAATAATGACTGTTAATTAATAATGTGTGTTCTATCTTGGATATTTGCCATCATAATGTAGGCTCAACATAATAATAACATAATAACATAATTTAAATATTAATTTGAAACGGGGGGGGGTCCCTAACAGAGGCTGATGCTATATGGGGATCCTTGGCATGGCAAAGTTTGGGAACCCCTGGAGTAGATTATCAGACAACATAAAATTGAATCATCATTATTTTACCTTGGGACTGAAGGTAGGGGTTCATGACTGACGTCTGGACAGCTGGAGACCTCTGACTCTGATCCGTCCTTTTCCTCCGAGTCACTCATCTTCTCAGGTCTGAGAGGAAAACCAGCAGCACTGGGGACACACATACACAGTATAATGATTATCAGGAATAATAATTTAAAATATTTAGATTTTTACATGTAAGGTAGATGTAAGTCCGCAGGCAAACTCGATCAGTGAATCTAGAGGAAATGCTGTGGAAGGAATGGTCAACTTGATGACATTAATTCAT
The DNA here is from genome assembly GCF_949987685.1 of Ammodytes marinus. Classification (NCBI taxonomy): domain Eukaryota; kingdom Metazoa; phylum Chordata; class Actinopteri; order Uranoscopiformes; family Ammodytidae; genus Ammodytes; species Ammodytes marinus. Next base: position 2,235,012 of record NC_137221.1, on the reverse strand, counting down.
GTGTATTAAATGTTGGAAAAGACATCAATTCTTCAAGCAGTCATACTCCCCCCAGCTGGCAAACATCAAAATATAACACAATCTAGAGAACACAGCCTCCACATATCTAATATTTTTTTGGCGATTCTTCGTCTCTGCATTAAGAGTTTACAACAGAAAGTGGATGTTGCACAACATGTGAATTTTAAAAGCTTCAAACAGAAATAAAACATTTTTAAAGTCATTCCTTTCTAGAATTACTTACAGCTGAAAAATCACTAACTCTGTGCACTGTGTTACCGGGTAAAGTCAAACAGATACCCGAGCGCCTAACATACACACGCATATTATACAAGAACACCTGAAGGTGAAATAAAGATAATAAAAAAGGAAACTTACAGGTACACTATGTAACCTGTGTTCCCCAACAGCAATAATGGCCTGAATTAATCACCACAGTCCAAGTTACAAAAACACCTGAACAATGAACAAAGCAGATTCAGAAGTGATTTCCCGTAAACGGAGAGGTGACTTATACAAGGTGTTATCCAGGTAAATGTTTAATAGAGAAAACAATACAACTGTAATATAGTAGCCAGTGAGTCCAGAGTCCATATTTTGAATCAACACAGACGAAGGATAGGCCAATCATTAAACCAACAGTATTATTTGTTTACAGTCAAAGAGGACTGTAGAGGGTGAGAAGAGTCAAAGTGAAATCCACAGTTGAAGGGAAAAAGACGTTTAACCTGTTTTGCATGTAAACATAGTCATTGTGTGAGCCACGTCACAGATAATAACATTTCTGATTTGTATCATTTCAAACGTCCTCTGTTGTAATACAGCTGACGTCCAACAGATGGCGTCACGTGGTTACTTCAGAGCGGTACAGGGAGATAAGAGGAAGAATGCAGAGTGGAGTACAGCAGGCCTGTACACAACAAGTACTCACTTCTACTATGGCTACTACACAGGGGAAAAGCTTTTACTCCTCTGTGTCCTCACTCTGATCCATAGCAGAGCCCACACCGTCACACACACTTTCACCTGGAGAGAAAACACATCAACATCAACTGAAATCCTCCTTTCCAACACAAACACTGTTCAGTGTCAGTGATTGGCTGTTATTCTCTGCTTCATAACAGTCTCAGGTGAATGCAGTTGAAGCTGCAGTGAAGTCGAGACATTTATATTATTTTGTGTAAGCTTTAGTTACTTTGCAAGTTCAGATTAATAAATCGACTGTCTATCAACTAATAAATAAAATGTTATTTGAAAAAATAAGTTATTACAGGTTTACCCAGCAGTATGTAAAGTAGTTCAAACAAGTGTTTTTTTCTGTGAGCCACGTCACAGACAGATGGCGCCAGATTAAAGCCAGAAACAGAACATGCAGCGTGAAGTACAGCAGCTTGTACACAACAAGTACTCACTACTAAAACCACACGGGGGAAATAATACAATTAACATCACTACAAGTATTGAGAACAGAATGTTCACACTTCATGTGAAGTGTTCCATTCACTGCTGATACTTTAATCTGACTTCACATTTGACTTGTTGATCAAAGTAAAATGTGAATGTGTAAAGTAACGAGCCGATACATGTAGTAGAACAACAAGTCCAAAGTTTCCTGCTGAAGTGCTCAGCTCCTTTACTGCAGTCACCGTACTAACAGCTCACTGTCAGAGTAGATTACTGCAGCAACACACTCATATGTAACTAGTACTAACAGCACACTGTCAGAGTAGATTACTGCAGCAACACACTCATATGTAACTAGAACTTATAAAGAAAGACCATTAACACAAAATGGAGGATCTTTGCTAACGGCTGTGTCATTTCCTCCATATCTAGTTTCCTGTCAAACTCTGAGATATACGTTTGGACATTTTCCACATCCATTCTGTTTCAACTGGAACTAGATTTACACTAGAAATGATCAATTATGATCATAACATTACTATTTAAAAAGATTGGACCGGAGTTGATCCCTTACCTTCAACTGAAGCTTTAGAGGAGAAAATAAACTGCGACAAAACGTGAAAGTGAAAGTAAATTTGAAGCAGTGAGTGTCTGCCCTGAGTGCAGTCTGCAGGCTTCCTCTCAGGCTCAGCAGTAAGGCAGAGCAGAGTCTGCAGCCTGACAGGCAGCGCGCAGGGCAGAAAGAGATGCAGCGACATCAACCGTGACGAGTGCAATCCAGACAAACAGGTTTCATGTAAATGGAGCTGCTGACAGTGAAATGACTCAGGGATCTGTTAGATTAAAAACATTCACTTCAGACCAAGAAGTGAATGAAAGATAATATCCCACCAGAATATAATGTCTCTTCAAATGTTGTGATTTGAAATTATGAGTCCAACTAAGAGCAGAAAACTAGTTTACACAATAAACAAAAAAAAACTGCACGCAAACACACTAGCTTAGGCCAATTTACATACGCAAATATTATTTAGGATTACCGATCAAGGCAAAATAAGCACTTCGCTCATGCACTTCTACTTACATTTTTACTTCTGAGATTACTCATATTTTTCTTAACAGTTTAGGTTCCTACATTATATTCATTATGTGAAGGGAGAAATACTGAACCTCCGTTGTTTGGATTGTAGTTTTGATTAGCTAAATCAGCCGATACACAACTGTGTATGCACTATGCAGTACCCAGGTTTCAACCATTATACAGATTTAAACCATAAAATGTTGAATAAACATACTTTGGAATAAAATGTTGAGAAGTTGACTTTGGAGAATCAACAACGTCACTACTAAAGACCCATATAAATGAGTTGTAAGCTGGGAAAAGTGGTCTTGGGGTTCAGTAACACTTTAAAGCTATCATAGTTTACAGCAAACTTGAGCTAGCTGTCCTAATAAGAGTAGTTAGATGACAGCTAACATAGCTTTCACCTAACTAAAGTTAACCGGCTACAAACAAATAAAGACATGTTCTAAATGTGTTCTACTGTATCTCACAGCTCGTGAGGGGCCATGTCCAGGTTTCAGGCCAGACCTCTTTGAAAATCATCTCAAACGTTTACAACACGCATATTTGTAGTTGACATCACGTGTGTCAGTTGGTAACAAACAGTTTCCCCCAAAATTTAAATTTAAATCTTTATTCTAGTCCACCCAAACACACATTAAGTTTGACCTTAACGGCTACTTTCTCTCTCGATGACTAAAATTAACTTGTAGCTACAAAAACAGTCAAGTTTACTGGAAAGACGTTAGCTAAAGGAATGCTAAACTCACACGCTAACCTTTAAATCAGCCCATAAGCACGCTACCGAACGGCACGCTAAGTTCAAAAGCCAACGTTAGTTCAGCCATTAGCTTGTTGCAAAAACAAGCTAACCGAATGCTAAACTCGCCCAGCAACAGTTATTTCAGCCATTAGCAGCCTAGCAAGCAGCAAGCTAACCTCCGGTAATTTTAGCCGTTACCTAGAGATCTGTCATAAATATCCTAAATTCGTCCATGTTTGTCAGAAAGAAACTTACCTGAACTTTCCCGTAGTGAATTGTCTCTGTCTCGTGGCAGCCTCACAAAGAGCTACATGTAGAGACTATATGTTTACGTGCTGTATTCACAAAACATTTTGTTTAGCGCTGAGAGTAGCCTACTTCATTCATATAAAAGGACCAAAGAAATATGTCCAAATAAGCTCCATGTTGCCATAGCTACATGTAGCCTGTCCAGGTCGCTTTAGCTTCATGTTGACATCGCGCCGTCTCATCCAACTATCGATTATTAGAAGCTTCTTCACGGACAGCTCGGAGCCGCTGGCTTCACACAGTGCGCATGCGCAGAGTGGATGCACTCAACAACACGTACACTATCGTCACTCTGATGCTTATTGTTTTGACAAAATCAGAGAAGGAAAATAATTTGAAAAGTTTTTTTTTATAGAGGAAAATGAAGTCGAAATCTATTCTTATAATTTTCTAAGTAAGACTTTTTTTTGGGGGGGGAAGATTTTATTTTTTTAAGTCCTCCTTTCAAGACCACATCAAACTCATATGACTGCCTCTCTCCCTCTCTCTCTCTCTCTCTCTCTCTCTCTCTCTCTCTCTCTCTCTCTCTCTCTCTCTCTCTCTCTCTCTCTTTTAAGACCACATCAAACTCATATGACTGCCTCTCTCTCTCTCTCTCTCTCTCTCTCTCTCTCTTTTAAGACCACATCAAACTCATATGACTGCCTCTCTCTCTCTCTCTCTCTCTCTCTTTTAAGACCACATCAAACTCATATGACTGCCTCAACAAAATGCCTTGTGTAGATGAACTGGTGAATCTTTACTTCATAATCTAGATTAAATTTTTGGTTGGTTTGGTTGAATTTTGAGAAAAAGAAAATAATGTTGAGATAATGGCCGTTAAAGGAGGTTTTGATTATAGGAGAAATATCGGCTTCAGACGCTGGATGGCGCTGTCAGGCTCCTTTTAGCGGAAAATAGGCTACCGTGCATGTATGTCAGGGCGCGGGCACGTGAAAGGGAGCATCTGCCTGCCTCCGATCACACACACGGACACTCTCTCTCTCTCTCTCTCTCTCTCTCTCTCTCTCTCTCTCTCTCTCACACTCTCTCTCTCTCTCTCGCACACACACACACACACACACACACACACACACACACACACACACACACACACACACACACACACACACACACACACACACACACACACACACACACACACACACACACACATCGGGGAGGATGCTGCGGTTCACACAACAGAGTCGGAGCTGAGGCAGAAGATGAACCACTAGGATTCCAGCGGCATCATCACGAGCATCCAGGCGGGCACAGAGCGACCAGGGCCGGCCAAACCTTCCAGCCTGGCCGCGGTCAAACCCTCCAAGCCTGGCCGCGGTCAAACCTCCCAGCCTGGCCGGGACAAAGCTCTTCTACCTCCGCGTGAATCTCCCGTGAGCCCCGGGGCGGAGGAACCATGAAAAAAAGCAACCAGAGCAAACGGGTAGGATTTAGATTTCTTTGCGTTTTTTTTTTGTTGTTGTTGCCGTTTTAGCCAAATAAACATCATTATGTTGCTTTACACACCGCGTATTCATATAAAGGTATGTTC
>NC_137221.1:2199939-2217439 GCF_949987685.1 Ammodytes marinus | reverse complement strand
ACTTTGAGAGTGTACCAAGACATGAGTGCTAACCTGGCCAAAAAGAGAGCTACTTTTAATGGCATCAAGCAGGAGCTGTACAAAAAAGGCATCCGCTTCGGACTGTTACACCCGGCACGTCTGCGCGTCACCTTTGATGGAGAATCGTTCTACTTCGACACCCCCGAAGAAGCGAGGGCCTTCTATGAGCGGCGCGTTGCAGGCTAATTTGGATAAGACAATGTAAGAGCTGAACTGTGTGAGCAGGTGCGCAGAAATGCGCACACACTTCTCATGCCCCGATGCAGATATTGGTAACTGCTATTCACACTAATTGTTAATGAGGCGACTACTCATCTTTACTAATTTGTGGCTCAGAAGTAAGCTTTTATGCAGTTGGTTTGTACTTGTTGTGGGAAATTATACACTACATTTAATATAGGATTTGAATAAGTTGGGTGTTTTCTCTCAAAGTAGGAGAAATATAGGAAATGTCTCTCGGGGGACAAGATAAGGGAATCCTGCGGCTAGCCCCTGTTAGGGAGACCAGCATAGGAATGGAACGTGTTAAAGTTGTTCCTTTTTGTTTTGTTTTTGTTCTTTTTAGTTTTTTTTGTTTTTTTCTCAGGGTGTTCAGAGTTTTTTGGGATACACACTACCTCTACCTTTCACAAATAGAATATAACAATAAACCCAGAGTAAAGTAATGTTAAGTGGAGTAATAACAGGAGGAGACACTGCCAGATTTGTCAGTTGGAATGTTAAGGGGCTAAATGGCCCGGTTAAAAGAGCTCGAATTTTTGCTCACCTTAAAAAACTCAAATCTGAAATAATTTTTTTACAGGAGACACATTTAATAATAGAGGATCATCTTAGATTACGAAGACCATGGGTCGGTCAAATATTCCACTCCAATTTCAATAGCAAATCAAGGGGAGTGGCAATTCTTTTCCATAAAAAAGTTCAGTTTACCGCAGCAGATGTTATTTCTGATCCGAATGGCCGCTACATTATAATCTCTGGATCACTTTTTCATACACCAGTGATACTTGTTAATGTATATGCCCCCAATTGGGATGATGAAGATTTTATAAAGAAAATTATATCCAATATTCCTTCTCTAAATTCTTATTACTTGATATTTGGAGGTGATTTAAATTGTCTAATTAACCCCAATCTAGATAGATCCAACCCTGCTTTAATACCTCCATTAAAAATGGCAAGGGCCTTATCAGCCTTTATGGATCAGGTTGGATGCATTGATCCCTGGAGGTTCCAGAACCCCAACAAGAAAACATTTTCTTTCTATTCACATGTACACCATTCATATTCCCGTATAGATTATTTTTTTATAGATAAAACTCTTCTCCCATCAGTGGCTAATACAGAATATTCTGCAATTGTGGAATCAGACCATGCGCCATTAATCCTAGATCTGTCATTTAATCTCTTGCAGAAACCCCGCCCTCTGTGGAGGCTCAACTCTCTCCTGCTAGGTGATAAAAGCTTTTGTGATTTGATTAATAAGGTCATTGATGAGTTTCTCATAAACAACCAGAAAGACAATGTAAGCCCCTCTCTTCTCTGGGAGACTCTCAAAGCTGTCATCAGGGGAGAAATTATAGCTTTTTCTTCCTTACAAAATAAGGTACGCAGAGAAAAACAAGACAAACTTTTAAAATCTATAAGAGAGTTAGACTCACAAAATTCAATGACACCATCACCAGACCTTTCCAAGCAGAGATTTAATTTACAGAAGGAATATGATTTATTGTCAACCGGTAAAGTAGAGAGGCAACTTCTGCGGGCACGTGGACTCAATTATGAAAGTGGTGAGAAGGCGGGAAGATTACTGGCACACCAGCTTAAAGTTAAAGCCAATTCACAGCATATATCCCAAATAAAAAATAGCTTAAATCAATTAACAATAATCCCATCTGAAATTAATAATGTCTTTAAAGAATTCTACTCTACTTTATATCAATCTGAAAGTCCACCTAATGATACAGACATGGAAATGTTCTTTGAGGGTATAATTTTTCCTAAAATTGGAAACGATCAAGCCGGGAATCTAGAACAGTCATGGAACATAAGTGAAATAACAAAATCAATCAAAGCCATGCAAAGTGGGAAGACACCTGGGCCAGATGGTTTTCCAATTGAATTCTTTAAGAAATTTTCAGACAAACTATCACCACTTTTGCTTAACATGTTTAATGAGTCATTGGCCCAAGGAACCCTGCCTCAAACTCTTACTATGGCATCAGTTACTCTGCTGTTAAAACCTGGGAAGGACGCAGATGCATGTGGATCTTATCGTCCAATATCTCTTCTAAATGCAGATTATAAAATATTGGCGAAGGCCTTGGCTATGCGGCTGGAAACAGTTATACACCAGATCATCTCCGATGATCAAACTGGTTTTATTACCAATCGCCACTCATTCAGTAATATCCGCCGCCTGCTAAATGTTATTTATTCACCTGCATCTGAAGAGGTTCCAGAGATGGTTATCTCCTTAGATGCGGAGAAAGCATTCGATAGGGTGGAATGGCCATATTTGTTTAGGGTCTTGGAGAACTTTGGTTTTGGTCACCAATTTGTGTCATGGGTTAAACTTTTGTATTCTTCTCCCAAAGCTTCAGTCATTACAAATAGATTACATTCAGAATATTTTAATTTACATAGAGGTACCCGCCAAGGCTGCCCTTTAAGCCCGTTACTTTTTGCTTTGGCGATTGAACCGTTGTCAATTGCTCTTAAAACCTCACCAAACATTAGTGGTATTCTTAGATGGGGCACTGAGCATAAAGCTTCTCTTTATGCTGATGATTTATTGGTTTATATTTCCGACCCAGCTAAATCTGCCCCGGCATTAATAGAAATTCTTAGACAATTTGGGCCATTTTCCGGATATAAATTGAATTTTGCAAAAAGTGAATGTTTCCCTTTAAACAATTTGGCTACTGAAATCCCAGAAATGCAACTGCCATTTCATAAATGTAATTCTGAATTTAAATACCTGGGTATTTATATCACTCGGAAATATGAACATTTGTATGATAGGAACTTTTCTCCATTATTGATTAAGATTAAGGAAGACTTTGACAGATGGAAAACGATATATTTCTCACTAGCAGGCAGGGTTAACGCTATTAAGATGAACATTCTTCCACGCTTTTTGTATTTGTTCCAGTGTCTGCCACTCTTCTTGCCTAAACTCTTTTTTACTACTTTAGATAAGCTCATTACAGGCTTTTTGTGGGGCAATAAACTACCGAGGATAAATAAAGTGATGTTGCAAAGACATCGCACTCAAGGAGGTCTCTCTCTTCCCAATTTTAGATTTTACTACTGGGCTGCAAATATACAGAAAACGATGTACTGGATTAAATTCCCCCAAATTAACTGGTGTATAATTGAAGCTAATTCGTGCCCCTCTTGCTCCCTTGTATCGTTGGTGACCTCTAGTCTCCCCCTTTCCCCAAGACAATACTCATCCAGCCCTATAGTAATTACAACATTGAAAATCTTATCCCAGTTCCGCAAAAGATTTAACCTCTCTGCTGCGTCTAGTCTAACTCCTGTCCATAATAGTCACCTCTTTCTTCCCTCTAGACTGGATCATGCATTCAATTTATGGCTTAAAAACGGCATTACTAACATTGGTCAATTATATATAGGTGGGGTTTTTGGAAGCTCCGGAGATGTATTTGTGAAATATAATATCCCTCGAAACCATCTGTTCCGTTATTTCCAGGTACGGCAATTTGCCAAATCTCTAAACCCTAGTTTTCCTAACTTACCCCAGGAATCATTATATGAAAGAATCTTGGATTCACCACCAAAGCTTAAAGGTTGTATATCCAGAATATATCAGATTATTAACTCAGCGGCTGAGACTAATATTGTCAAGATTAAGGGAGATTGGGAAAAAGAGTTGGGAGTGAGTTTATCAGAATCATTTTGGAATCAAGCTTTAATCAGAGTGAATAAGAGTTCATCATGCTCACGCTTAAGCATAATACAGTTTAAGGTACTGCATCGCTTACACTACTGTAATTCCAAACTCTCAAAGATTTACCCAAATGTACAAGATAGCTGCAATCGATGTCATAATTCACCTGCAGATCTTACGCACATGTTTTGGTCCTGCCCACAACTGGTAGACTACTGGAATGGCATATTTAAATTCCTTTCTGAATCCTTGAACCTAAACCTCCAACCCAATGCCTCTATGTGTATATTTGGTACAGACTCTGATAAAGATCCAGACTTAAACAATAAACATAAAAATGCTATTGCTTTCTCAACCCTCCTAGCGCGTAGGAGAATTCTGATGGACTGGAAATCACCCCGATCCCCAAGTTGTACTGTGTGGGTGAAGGATCTTATGTTCTTTTTAAAATTAGAAAAAATTAAGTTTTCGCTTCGGGGTCAACCTGACAAATTTGGTTCTACTTGGGGCCCAATTATACAACACTTCGACAAATTGAAAAATCTCTCTGCAGACTTGTAGCTCAGGACCCTCCCCATCCAGCCTTCTGTCCTTTTTAATTTACTATAATAATCACTGTTATTATTATTTTTTATTTATTTTATTTTGACTTTATTCTTAAGTTATCTTTTATTATTATTTATTAACTGACATGTCCTCCTGCACTCAAATGCTTTTTTTTGTTTTGTTTGTGCTCTGTACTTGGGTCACTGTTTGTCATCTAGGGTAGTGTGTATGTTCGCCATGGGGGGTGGGGGGAGGGGGGTTTGGGTGTAAAAAAACAAAAATTTCATTCATTTGTATTCTGCAAGTGTTACATGCACATTGTGTGATATACATTGTATTGTTATACTTTTTCATTCAGAATAAAAAACACTATGCTAAAAAAAAAAATATAAGGAATGATCTACAGTGATTTCTAAAATAAAATAAAATAAAATAAAATAAAATAAAATAAAATAAAATAAAATAAAATAAAATAAAATAAAATAAAATAAAATAAAATAAAATAAAATAAAATAAAATAAAATAAAATAAAATAAAATAAAATAAAATAAAATAAAATAAAATAAAATAAAATAAAATAAAATAAATAATTTTAACTATCCTCTGGTTCCTGTGTGTGGTTGCAGGTTCCTAACCTGGTCTTCCTGGCAGTGAGTCCGGAGGAGAAGGAGTCGTGGGTCAACGCGCTGAATGTCGCCATCATCAAAGCTAAGAACCGCATTCTGGACCAGGTGGGCTACTGTGTGTGTGTGTGTGTGTGTGTGTGTGTGTGTGTGTGTGTGTGTGCGTGTGCGTGCGTGCGTGCGTGCGTGTGTGTGTGTGTTAAGTTAAGGGTCTTTATTAGTCAATGGTTGGTTACATTGAAATTTGTCATTTTCATATCCCCTCTCAAGTTCTCACACTCCAGAGGGGTCCTCACCAGCGGCTAAAGCCCAGAATCTAATTTGATTAGCCCCGATTTTTTTTTTCTTTTTTTTTTTTTTTAATATTTCGCTGCATGCAGAGCCTGTGCTATATCCGCACGTCGCACATGCTCCCATTGGTTAGGACTTTTGCGTTGCTAACTGCTACGAATTTCTGTTCTACTTCTGTTCTACTAAGATTTTAAGCCATGAATTGATGAACTTGCATTGAAGAAAATATGTCAGTTTTCTGTGGGCTGTAAATAGGCCAATCTATGAGGCTAAATATAGCATGCTAATATTCATGATTGATTGTGTCAAGTGTCTAAGGATGAATGCTAACATGATTATTTTCCAACTTTTGCCTTAAGTTACAATTTAGCTAACTAGCTCTCCACCCTTTTCATTTCCAATGGTGGCTGTCATTTCATTACCAATGTTAAGTGTCATAATAAATAGTTAACACTGGAGCTGAGTCATGATTCCTAAAAAAGAAATACCCAAACCATGTGATATGTTTTCAATTTGCAGAAAGTTTTGAAAAGACCAGAATGCCTGAGAGCCTTACTGCATTATTCTATTATAGTTGATTCTTTAGGAACCTGAACGTTGTCTTTTCCTTCACAGAAAAAAAAATGTCCACTATAAAATGATGCAGAAAAGGCACAGATAGAGGAATAAAAATCCACCAGAATGCAGGAAATTAAGTGTTTTGACGCTCAAAATGTTGAAATGAAACCCAGCCTAGGCCGCTGTACGCAGGTTGTAAACCATATATTCATAGATACTGTATGTGTTTTCACTTCTGGATTGAAAAGAAGGCGTGTCAGTAAACTCCATGACCTTAGTGTGATTATCATATCGTAGAGCGGCCATTTGTGAAAATGAGTTTGACACCCCTGATATAGGTAATGTAAGGTCTGTCTCACTTGTATTCATTTTACTCTGAAATAACTTGAATGGAACTTTAGATGTCTGGGATAAGCAGCATAGCAACCAGGTAGCTATTTAAAGCTATAATTAACCAGGAGGAACCAGAGACATCATGGTTACTGGGAGGAACCAGAGACCTCATGGTTACTGGGAGGAGGAACCAGAGACATCATGGTTACTGGGAGGAACCAGAGACCTCATGGTTACTGGGAGGAACCAGAGACCTCATGGGTACTGGGAGGAACCAGAGACCTCATGGTTAATGGGAGGAACCAGAGACCTCATGGTTACTGGGAGGAGGACCCAGAGACCTCATGGTTACTGGGAGGAACCAGAGACCTCATGGGTACTGGGAGGAACCAGATACCTCATGGTTACTGGGAGGAACCAGAGACCTCATGGTTACTGGGAGGAACCAGAGACCTCATTGTTACTGGGAGGAACCAGAGACCTCATTGTTACTGGGAGGAACCAGAGACCTCATGGTTACTGGGAGGAGGAACCAGAGACCTCATGGTTACTGGGAAGAGGAACCAGAGACCTCATGGTTACTGGGAGGAGGAACCAGAGACCTCATGGTTACTGGGAAGAGGAACCAGAGACCTCATGGTTACTGGCAGGAGGAACCAGAGACCTCATGGTTACTGGGAGGAACCAGAGACCTCATGGTTACTGGGAGGAGGAACGAGGGACCTCATGGTTACTGGAAGGAGGAACCAGAGACCTCATGGTTACTGGGAGGAGGAACCAGAGACCTCATGGTTACTGGGAGGAGGAACCAGAGACCTCATGGTTACTGGGAGGAACCAGAGACCTCATGGTTACTGGGAGGAGGAACCAGAGACCTCATGGTTACTGGGAGGAGGAACCAGAGACCTCATGGTTACTGGGAGGAACCAGAGACCTCATGGTTACTGGGAGGAGGAACCAGAGACCTCATGGTTACTGGGAGGAGGAACCAGAGACCTCATGGTTACTGGGAGGAGGAACCAGAGACTTCATGGTTACTGGTCCTATCACCCCACATTAAAGATTTTGTCATTGAAGTTTGATCACATTTACAGATATTCGGTTTGAGGCCATTTTGATATTTATGAGCAATTATTAATGTTTTTGTCCAGGTGCAGATGGAGGAAGGTTCTCTGGTTCATCCCACCAGAGACAGAGTGAAGATCCCTCAGGGCCGGAGACTCCCAACCAGAGGACACCTGCTAGCTGTGGTACACACACACACACACACACACACACACGCACGCACGCACGCACGCACGCACGCACGCACACACACACACACACACACACACACACACTCACAGACACACACGCACACACGCACACACACACACACGCACACACACACACACACACACTCACAGACACACACGCACACACACACACACACACGCACACACACACACACACACACACACACACACACACACACACACACACACACACACACTTCAAAACTAAATCAAGATAAATTAAAAAGCATCTCTAAACTGAAGAAATGTTTAAGTCCTTTTTGTGTTAGTCTGTGCATGTGTGCGTGCGTGCGTGTGTGTGTGAGTGTGTATCGGTGTGTGTTTTTCGCATGTGTGTGTGTGTGTGTGTGTGTGTGTGTGTCTGTGTGTGTGTGTGTGTGTGTGTGTGTGTGTATCGGTGTGTGTTTTTCGCATGTGTGTGTGTGTGTGTGTGTGTGTGTGTGTGTACCTCTTTAATAACACCCCATTGTGTCTCCAGGCCTCCTCCTCCCATGGCATGCTGACCCTGGATCTCGTGGCAGAGGAAGACGGATTCTACCCCGATTATGAGTCTGATTCCCGGGGTCGCTGGGAGAGTTTAGAGGGTCTGGAGCCGGGCGTCAGGCAGAGGGCCAACACTGACCTCTCCAAGCTCAGAGGGACCTCCAGGGAACCCCACGTCAAGACCAGCAGTCTGCCCAGAGGGAGCGAGCGGTCCTGGGATAAACATCCACACACAGAGGCCTCCAAGGGCCACAAGAGCCAGCAGGTAACTGTATCTGTCTGTATCTGTCTGTATCTGTCTGTCTGTCCGTCCGTCCGTCCGTCTGTCTGTCTGTCTGTCTCTCTGTCTGTCTGTCTATCTGTCTGTCTGTCTGTCTGTCTCTCTGTCTGTCTGCCTGTCTATCTGTCTGTCTGTCTGTCTGCCTGTCTGTCTATCTATCTATCTATTCCATCACTGATGATGTGTCTGAGTCAGGGATGGAAATTAACACCCGCCACACGCCAAATGCGGGTAGATTTGCGTGCTGGCGTGTAAATTGTGTCACTTCACCCGCCACTGTGTCGGGTAATACTTTCCCGTCAGGTCCGATCTAATTTGCATATTTAATACATTCGTCATGAACATGATGACAGGGCGCTACACAGTTCAACAGTTTCTTTTTGCCTTTCTAGTCGAACTGAACTACGGCGCGATCCGCTCCGCTAGGAAATACTATCTGCGAGACGTGTGGAGGCATGAGTCGACAAATCAATCGACTTACTTTGCCCCCTTTTTTTCTTCCCACAGCAGAGGTTGAGGTGCTGAAAATAAAGTGAAAACTGCGCTTTTCCTTTAAGCAGCAGAGCTGCCGCCGTAATGTTACAGTATTTACATCAAAGCCCTAATGGTAATACAAATGAGAGGCTTTATTTAAACGCTGTCCGTGCTTAGAGGTGATTTTAATTGTGTCGGCTGAAACAGAAACTAACGGAGGGATTCGGCTCACTATAGTCCCTTGAGTCGCGCAGTCAGTTTGTCGACATGGCTTTGTGTTTTAAGGCTCGAGACATACAATCAGATCGCATTCAAACAGGGAAGCCTTTCCCATCGGTATCGCTAACGGGGAGAATATCCCCGGTTATTATTTGAGCCTCAAACCACAGAGTTCTTCCCCGTGCGGTGGCTCGCGCACTCACTAGTGATCTCACGGTGAAACGCTGCTTTGCTCGGACGAAGGCATTGTGTGTTTCTAGATGATTTAACGTCATAGTCTCAGACGAGCGTTTAACATTATGCTGCATCTTTTGCACTGCGCTGTTTTTTATCAACAGTGAAAACATGGTCCCACAGCGGACTCTTATGTGTAGCTGATTACTTCATGCACGCACCTTGCAGAAGTGACGCTCCTGCAGCGCGCTCACGACCAGACGTGACACGGTGACATCTCCCATTAATAAAACGGCATAACTCCCTGATTTTCAGATTTCTATTTTTAAATTCGACTTGAGCGCAAGTGGAAAACCGGTCAATGTGTCGACACATTCACATCCCTAATGCATATGGAGAAAGTGATAAACACTACCACACCACAAAGACTGATCAGACCTGCATCTCTTATTAGTTAATGATATGAAATGTTGATATTGTGCACAATATCAACATTTCATATCATTAACTAAAAAGAAAAAAGAAATCTAAAGGTAACTTCAATACTGTATTATAATTATTGACTAAATGATGAAAAAAAAGGTGTCTGCAGGGCCAGTGAAAATATACAAGGGGCCAGTAAAACTCGGATCTATTGGCTAAGCGGACCAGTTGGGAAAAAAAGTTGCATTGAACCCAGATATGGAGTTCAATTATAAAATGTTTTGAAATAAAGATGGCGTGTATTGTGTATCATATATAGTAAGAGTGTACCATTTAATTTGCAACTCAGTTCCTTGGTAGCACCTACTTACAGTAGAAATGACTTCTGATGGAAAACATTTGTATGAAAAACACTTTCATTAGCTATTCTTACTATTGTATTGTTTAACATTAACGCATATATTAAAAAAGATATTGCGTAAAAAGTGTCTGGTAAAAAAGATGAGTGGCTGGTAGATTTTTAAATCTACCTGCCACAGTGGCTGGTAGGCAAAAAAGTTAATTTCCATCCCTGGTCTGAGTGCATCATAAGATGTATATTACAGGCAGACAGACACACACACACACACACACACACACACACACACACACACACACACACACACACACACACACACACACACACACACACACACACACACACACACAGGAGTTATAATAATAGGCTCATACTGTTCCCTTCCAGTTCCTCCAGGCTCACTCCCAGACGCCTCAGCCCGGGAAGAGGTTCAGTGTGACGGGTCGCAGCCGCTGTGCGTCCATGGACGAAGTGCTGTCGTCCAGGTAACACACACACACACACACACACACACACACACACACACACAGACACACACACACACACACACCGTACAAACCACACGCTAACAATACACACACACACACACACACACAGCAGATGCAAACCTTACTTACAGCCCTATAAACGTACGGTAAACGTTATGACTACGTAACCATGTTGAATGTCGAGGTCTATACTGTATGTACACAGACTGAATATAAACTTTTTCTATTTACAAAAGTTCCCAAATGAGTTTCACCGTGAAGTGGCGTTTCATATCAAGAAGCTGATTTGAAAAATAATATTCAAGAAGTTGAAGTTTTTGGGGTTTAGAGGTGTCAGGGCAGTGTGTCATAGATAGATAGATAGATAGATAGATAGATAGATAGATAGATAGATAGATAGATAGATAGATAGATAGATAGATAGATAGATAGATAGATAGATGGATAGATGGATGGATGGATGGATGGATGGATGGATGGATGGATGGATGGATGGATGGATGGATGGATGGATGGATGGATGGATGGATGGATGGATGGATGGATGGATGGATGGATGGATGGATGGATGGATGGATGGATGGATGGATGGATGGATGGATGGATGGATGGATGGATGGATGGATGGATGGATAGATAGATAGATAGATAGATAGATAGATAGATAGATAGATAGATAGATAGATAGATAGATAGATAGATAGATAGATAAGGGCAGGGTGTCATACTGTATGGAATGTAAAGCCCACTGAGGCAAATGTCTATTTGTGATATTGGGCTATACAAATAAAACTGATTTGATTTGATTTATGGTCCATTAAGATTAATCACGTTAAAGGAGCTGTAAGCGGAATGGTTCTTTTAGCTAACTTCCTGTCAGTTACTGCAGTTAGCAGTCCCCTCGCTCGTCCCTACGTCACCACATTAATACACTGCGGTCTTCAAGCAGCGAGTTATCTAGCATCATCTCAGATCCATAAGTGTGATAAAACATGATAAAAACCATCAAAACAGACATTGGGAAGGATTTTTACCTGCTCTGCCATTGTAGGCGCATAAACATTCACCCATGTGTCGCTCTGGCGTGCACCGGCAGTGAGACCATGGAGTGTATATAGTATATATGAGTGAGACGGGTTTCGGTTTGTAGCGTTCTCTCTTATGATTGGATATTAATTTTGGGATCCTCCAAAAAGTTTATCTGCCGATTACATGCAGAGCAGCTGACTGAGAGATCGGCTTTATGAAACGCGCACATTAT
This sequence comes from Ammodytes marinus, assembly GCF_949987685.1. NCBI lineage: Eukaryota > Metazoa > Chordata > Actinopteri > Uranoscopiformes > Ammodytidae > Ammodytes > Ammodytes marinus. Next base: position 2,205,696 of record NC_137221.1, on the reverse strand, counting down.
GTAAGTGATCACTGTATGAATAAAGAGCGATTTAACACTTATATTAACATAAATAAACATTATGTAAGTGATCACTGTATGAATAAAGAGCGATTTAACACTTATATTAACATGAATAAACCGCTTACTTCACCTGTAAGGATAAAAACTATTATGAAACATATTATTTACCACCTGTGTGTCTGTTCTCTTCAGACCGGCGATGATCCGCTCAGAGTTCCGCTCTGCGCTGCGTCGCTGTCCCACTGAGGAGGAGGCCGGGGGCGGGGCCTATGACGTCATAAGGGGAGCGGCCTGTGACGTCATAAGGAGTGGAGCTTCAGATGGTAAAGGACTAAAGTTGATTCGAATATTTAAACCAAAAATATATGTATTTCTTTTATTTATTTATAGATTAAAACAAAATAAAAATGTATTAACAATATGGCGTAATGGATAATGGACAAACTTTTTTATAGGAGTTTTATGAAGTGGATATTTTTAGACATTTGTAGACAGAGTGTGTTAGGGTTAGGGTTTGTCTTTTGTTTGTGTTCACGTTTTCAGTTGTGTGTGTCATTGTGTTGTCTTAAAACATTTTTTTTAAATAAAGTTTAAGTTAAATTTGAACTAACTCTCCCTTTGTGTGATCTGCTGATACGTTATGAACCGTACAGAGCCCTTAGGTCGTCTGGGACAGGTCTGCTTACAGTCCCCAGAGTTAGGACTAAACAAGGAGACAGACAGACAGACAGACAGACAGACAGACAGACAGACAGACAGACAGGTCTACCTACAGTCCCCAGAGTTAGGACTAAACAAGGAGAAGCAGCTTTTAGTTTTTATGCACCAAATCTCTGGAACAAACTCCCAGAGAACTTGAGGTCTGCTGCAACTCTCAGTTCTTTTAAATCGAGTCTGAAGACTTTTTTGTTTCCATTTTAACCTGCAATTTTTATTTTATTTGCTTCTTTTATTCACTTTTAAATGTCTTCTAATGTGTTTTATGTATTCTAATCTTGCCCCTGTAAAGCACTTTGAGTGGCCTTGTGTCTGAATTGTGCTATAGAAATAAACTTGCCTTGCCTTCCCTTTGTGCCTCAGCTCAGCCGGTGGGTCAGCTGCACAGTCTGATCGCTCAGAGAATGCAACGAGCTCAAGAACTACTGGAAGAGATGAGACTACAGGTCTGTCTGTCTGTCTGTCTGTCTGTCTGTCTGTCTGTCTGTCTGTCTGTCTGTCTGTCTGTCTGTCTGTCTGTCTGTCTGTCTGTCTGTCTGTCTGTCTGTGTGTGTGTGTGTCTGTCTGTCTGTCTGTCTGTCTGTCTGTCTGTCTGTCTGCCTGTCTGTCTGTCTGTCTGTCTGTCTGTCTGTCTGTCTGTCTGTCTGTCTGTCTGTCTGTCTGTCTGTCTGTCTGTCTGTCTATGTGTGTGTGTGTCTGTCTGTCTGTCTGTCTGTCTGTGTGTCTGTCTGCCTGTCTGTCTGTGTGTCTGTCTGTCTGTCTGTCTGTCTGTCTGCCTGCCTGCCTGCCTGCCTGTCTGTCTGTCTGTCTGTCTGTCTGTCTGTCTGCGAGCAGTTGCAAGTTGCGTCGCGTTGCAAGGTGAATCTTTGGTCTGAACTGGGCTTAAGAAAGCACAGCAGTTTATTTATTTTTATTTATTATTCTATGTTCTGTTGTCATGTGTCCAGGAGCTGCAGAAAGCGAGAGCGGAGAGAGAGAAAGGAGCGGAGAGAGAGAGAGGAGCGGAGAGAGATAGAGGAGGTGGGGAGAGAGAGAGGGGAGGGGAGAGAGAGAGAGGAGGAAGCTCTCCGTATCTGAAGGGAATCGACTCTCCACGACTACACCACCTCAGAGGAGCTGACTCTCCTCACTCCAGGTACACACACACACACACGCACACACACAGACAGACAGAAATCACCAAAATGTTGCAAAATGTTCAGCCCCACGTCGCTATTACTTTTATCACCATGTTAGTCCCATCACAATGTGCCCCATTTCAACTCTGTTTCCCTTAAACCTGCAGTGTGTAGAATTCTGGGTTTTATTTCCTAGCAGATTTTGTAGAAAATAATTATAATATCCATAAGTACATTTACTTTAGTGCATAATAGCTGAAAAAAACGTTTTGAATTATTTATTTTTCCCTTAGAAAGGGTCTCATATATGTCCATATTTCTGCATATTTTGGACCAAGGCCTAGTGCCGCCATCTTGAAAGTGTCATAGTTGGAATGTCATCAGGTGCATTGTTTAAAATGTAGAATTGTTCTTGTCCTTGAAGGCCACTGTAGCTTCTGTTATTATTCTAAAGGGGTGGGGTTACCCAGGGAGCGTTGCATTCTAGAACTTTGTAGAACTTTCTTGATGATGTCATATTACACACTGCACCTTTAATATTAAAAAAAAATTCTCATCACCAAATTTGGAATACACTGCCTAAGGAGAAAACGCCAATAGTGGGGACTATAAGTAGATCTGTCTGTCTGTCTGTCTGTCTGTCTGTCTCCTTGTTTAGTCCTAACTCTGGGGACTGTAAGTAGACCTGTCTGTCTGTCTGTCTGTCTGTCTGTCTGTCTGTCTGTCTGTCTGTCTGTCTGTCTGTCTGTCTGTCTGTCTGTCTGTCTGTCCGGTTGTTTAGTCCTACCTCTGGGGACTGTAAGTAGATCTGTGTCCCAGATGACCTGAGGGCTCTGGACTAGAGATTAAATGTTCCTCTGTTGTATTCTCTCTCCTCAGCAGATCCTCCGCCTCTCCTCGCAGCCGGAGCAGCGAGTCGCCGCGTCGAGGGAAAGATTCTCCTCGCCGCGGCCGAGAGTCGCCCAGAGCCCGAGGCAAGAAGAGGCCGAACAACAAAGGGACGGACTCGCCAGCAAGAAACAGAGGGTCCAGCTCGCCTACTGCCAAAGCCAATGAGGCTAAAGCTAACGAGACTAAAGCTAACAAGGCTAAAGCTAACGACACATCGAATAAATCCAGTGAATTTAAATCCAGTGAATTTAGATCCAGTGAGGCATTAGCCGCTAAAGCTAACGATACACGTGATGCTAAAGCTAACGATACACGTGATGCTAAAGCTAACGATACACGTGATGCTAAAGCTAACGATACACGTGATGCTAAAGCTAACGAATCCCCCAGACTGAAGGAATCTACTGAGCAGACAGACGGCACTGAGCAGATCCGATCTCACAAACTGAAGAAGGAACTGTCCGGATCGTTCAGTTCAAGCAAAGATGGCGACGATTCTCCGGCCAGAGACCACACCAACACAACACAGGTACAAACATGTTATGGAGGGATGGATGGATGGATGGATGGATGGATGGATGGATGGATGGATGGATGGATAGATAGATAGATAGATAGATAGATAGATAGATAGATGGACGGACGGACGGACGGACGGACGGACGGACGGACGGACGGACGGACGGACGGACGGACGGACGGACGGACGGACAGACAGACAGACAGACAGACAGACAGACACACACACAGACACACACAGACAGACAGACAGACAGACAGACAGACAGACAGATGCTACATAAATAACACTGTCCTCTCTTGTCTTCCTCCTCTAAAGCCTGGATCCCCGGTCTGCGATGGAGCGTCTCAAACCGACAGTCAGAAGAATTCCCCGAGTTTCTCCGGCTCCTTTGACTCAGCGACCCACCATCTGTCCCCGGCTAGGCTACCGTTAGCTCGCTCCTCTCTCTCCATCGAGAACGACCAGGAGTCGGACCATAAACGCGCCCAGAACGACCAGGAGTCGGACCATAAACGCGCCCAGAACGACCAGGAGTCGGACCATAAACGCGCCCAGGCCGAGCGGCTGCTGGAGGAGGCCGTGTCATCCTGGAGAGAAGCCCAGGAGGTGTGTGTCTAGTTCAGATGAGAAGTTGGTATTTAAAGGAGCTCAATTTAGTTTGATTTTTATTATTTGATATGTCTGAAATAAGTATAATCAATCAATCAATCAATCAATAAAAAGATAAATACTCTTACGCAGTCTTAGTATCTCAGAACATAACGACCTTCACCATGAGGTCAGAGCTCTTTGTTAATTAGATGATTTTTATTTAGATTCACATCTGGCTACATAAACAAATGAACTTGATTCTTATGTTATGATTAAATAAAATAATATTTTTATTAGAGGTGGGCATAGATTCATTTGTTTAATCTAGATTAATCTCATTGAATTTTGGAATGAATCTAGATTAATCTAGATTAAAATGTCTCATTTGAATTAATTCATAATGTGTGTGTGTGTGCTCCTAAATAATGACTCAAAGTAAGTCTTTGAGAATGTGTTTCATTGGCGGCTTTCATTTCGTCATCAGAACGAGTGTCTAATTATTGCGAACAAATAATATTCTAACAATTTAATCAGATATAAGGCTAAATTTAAAATACATCACAACATTGCACTGTTTTTTGTGCTTAAAAAAACGAAAAAACTAATTTGTTGGGTATAGGCTACAACAGAAAATAAAGCCATTCATTTTGTGCTTCAAGTGAAACATTAAATATTATTTTTACATAAATAATAAAGTCCTTATAAACTTTTCAAGAAGCTGGACTAGAGTGAATATTGGACAGGCTTTATAGGTCCATGGCTTTTACCTATGGGACAGCGCTTCACCTAACAGCTGGCTGCAACACCAACCTACAGTCTATTGTGCGACGGAGAGCTAGTTATCATTAGCATCAGCGTTAGCCGACATCACGGCAACAGCTGAATAATGTAACACATTACACAAGTTACACTACATGAAAACAACGGGCTGTAGACGCTAGAGTTATAATTGCGTGTAGGAAACATTGTTGAGACTGGAATTTCGTACCACAGCGGCCGTTCCATAATACAACACTCCCTTTAGCAATGGCTGAATATAAGACCTCCCTCTGCTGTGTATCTGCGGGAGCGAGTGGCATTAATAACTTATAACAGTAAACGTTTAACATGATTACGGGCTTTTAGATGCTTTAATCATATGCCGAATTTATAAACAGACCATATTATTAACAATAAATTAAGTTATGTACATGTCAGAGTTACGTACATGGATACGTAAGTAAACATTGAATAGACAGATATGTGAAGGGGGTTTGGCGCTGAGCGTTACATTAGCGATCCTGCAGCCAGGTGGTGTGTGTCGTGGGCAAGTGATGAAGAGAGAGAGCGGTGTGAGAGAAGCTTCGCTCCTGCAATAAAGGCTCCTCAAGTGTCAACAACGGCCCCCGGCTATTATTACCCGACCAGAGAACACACGGAAGGGGGTTCACCCCGACGGCGAACAGCCATCGGCCCTGGAGGGAACCATCTCCCCTGAGCCGAACAGGAGGTGGAATAAGAGATTAACGGCGACATTTTTTTTATCGCCGATAAGAGTTTTGCGTTAACGCAGCACGTTAACGCCGATAACGGCCCACCACTAATTTTTATATTAATGATTATGATATTATACTATCCATGTTCCCAGGTTCTCCAGGAGGTGAAGGAGCTGCAGAGTCAGACCCTGAGACGTCAGCGCAGACGAACCTACGAGAAGATGTCTCTCGCCGCGGTCGCTTCTGGGTTGCCCCTAGCTACAGCGACCATGGCAACAGCAGCCACGGCAACAGCAGCTGAAGGGGACGACACGCCGACATCGCCGATATCTCCAGAGGACGAATTCGAGGCAGAAACGCCCTGACAGAGAGGTTTAGATTTATTTTTTTTTTTTTTTGGCAAATATTTATTGAATTTTTGAATTTTTTGAATTTTTGT
>NC_137221.1:2192439-2197439 GCF_949987685.1 Ammodytes marinus | reverse complement strand
GACGACGGTCTTTAACGAGGAGTTTTTAACGATGTCATTTTAAAATAAGTTTTTTTTCTGAGCTTCTAAAGATGTCAAAACATTTATACAAGGAGAATCTTTTCCAAGGCGCTGACTGAAGAACTGTTTACTACTGACACAGAGGGGAGGGTTTGGGGTTTAAAGCTGCTCCGAGGAACTTTCAGTGTGTTAATTCTAGCGCCCCCTTTGGACTAAAAGCGGTAGTGTTTTTACCACGCCAGCTGTTGTTCCTGGGTGAGCGTATATACCCACGACAAAGGCATTAAGAAAAACTATATAAAAATAGCATTCTTTACACTGATGGTCTCGTTTGCTGTTACATGTAATTCATGATCATCAGAGGAAAGATGAGACTGTTTCAGAAATATTTAAAAGTTCCTCGTAGCAGCTTTAATGTTTGATGTAAATTTCTTCTCTTTGAAATACTGAAAATGCACTATCCGATACTGACACAGATAACTAGTAATTTAAATATGTTAAATTATGTTTTTGCTTAAATATATTTCGTCTTCCTATGTGACATTTCTGTTGATATGATCTTATGAACTGTGGCCCAGTATGTGTGTGTGTGTGTGTGTGTGTGTGTGTGTGTGTGTGTGTGTGTGTGTGTGTGTGTGTGTGTGTGTGTGTGTGTGTGTGTGTTATTCAGTATGCATGGTTGGGCATTTGGCCGGTGGCTACATCGAGACACTTTGTTTACAAACTGTTTTAGGGTCTAAACTACTGTGTACAACAGGCAATACGTCTGTGTTTAGTTATCTGCTGATTTTTGCTGTTTTCATTTCTTAGAATTTTATTTTAAAATTTCGCTTAAAGGCCAACTTCACCGGTTTGAATATGAAGGTGTATTGAATTATGAGATCCTATGTAGTATAAATGTGCGAGAAAAATTGAAATCGGTTCATCCTAGCCTGAGAAAAGGCAGAAAAAGTGTTTTTTTTAACCCTATATTTCTCTTTCTCGTGACATCACAGAAAGAGAAATATAGGGTTAAAAAAAAACTTACTTTGTAAATATTACTGTGATGTCTTTTACTGTGACATCACAGTAATATTTACCGATTTCAATTTTTTTCGCACATTTATACTACATAGGATCTCAGAATTCAATACACCTTCATATTCAAACCGGTGAAGTAGGTCTTTAAGCTCAAGACTCTAAATAGCGAAAATATAATCCAATGTGACGCGATTAAAAAAAAACAGAAATGTGAAGTAGTTTGTAGGTAACCTGTCAAACCTGCCAAACAACTGGATTGATTATTGTATTTTATTTATTATTTTTTAATTTATCTAAACCACGGAATCTATGTACAAAAAATAGTGAATGAATTTCGGAGGCGACATAATGTTCCTCTTAATCTGTTGCTGTATTAAATCTGGGGTATGTGATGTCTGATTGGTCAAAGTTAACATGAGCTGTACACTTTGACCAATCAGAGCGAGGCTCCGATTCTCTGTTCTTATTGGCTGTTGGGACTGTCCATTCACTTTGGCACGACTTTGTTGGTGTAGAGCGTGTCAGGGAGGGACCATAGGGGAGGGACCAAAGAGAACAAGTGGAGCGGTTGAGGTATTTGGATTCAAATCTCTATCCCAACTGCTATTTTCTCCCCAAATCCTCCACCCCAGCTTTAAACTACAACATATTTTATTTCAAACATTAAAAGTGTTTTTTTGTTTTAATGCGATGACACGAATCAGGGAGATTTATTGAAGAGAGAAAAAAGCAATAATGTCAATATGAAGCAAAGAAATAAAACATTTTCTTTTCGAACACTTTTCTAAACTATTGTCGCTGCGATTTGTACACAACACGCTTTTTTATAGTAGATGAAACATGCACTGTCAGTTTACAGAGTCTGGGCTGTGTATTAACAGAGTCTAGGCTGTGTATTAACAGAGTCTGGGCTGTGTATTAACAGAGTCTAGGCTGTGTGTTTACAGAGTCTAGGCTGTGTATTAACAGAGTCTAGGCTGTGTATTAACAGAGTCTAGGCTGTGTGTTTACAGAGTCTAGGCTGTGTGTTTACAGAGTCTAGGCTGTGTGTTTACAGAGTCTAGGCTGTGTATTAACAGAGTCTAGGCTGTGTATTAACAGGCTGTGTATTAACAGAGTCTAGGCTGTGTATTAACAGGCTGTGTATTAACAGAGTCTAGGCTGTGTATTAACAGGCTGTGTATTAACAGAGTCTAGGCTGTGTATTAACAGGCTGTGTATTAACAGAGTCTAGGCTGTGTATTAACAGAGTCTAGGCTGTGTATTAACAGAGTCTAGGCTGTGTGTTTACAGAGTCTAGGCTGTGTGTTTACAGAGTCTAGGCTGTGTGTTTACAGAGTCTAGGCTGTGTATTAACAGAGTCTAGGCTGTGTATTAACAGAGTCTAGGCTGTGTATTAACAGAGTCTAGGCTGTGTATTAACAGAGTCTAGGCTGTGTGTTTACAGAGTCTAGGCTGTGTATGTACTGGATTAATCCCCAAAAAATATCTAAAATTGTACCGCCGCAAAGATTTTATAATAATCTTATGAACGCATTTTTTTATTCGCTTTTTTCGCTTTTTTATCAACCTTTATTTGACCGTTTAAAGCAGATAGTGACAGTGCAAATGTGGAGAGAGAGAGAGAGAGGGAGAGAGGAGAGAGAGAGGGAGAGAGGGAGGGAGAGAGGGAGGGAGAGAGAGGGACAGAGAGAGAGAGAGAGAGAGAGAGAGGGAGAAAGAGAGAGAGAGAGGGACGGAGAGAGAGAGACAGACAGGGAGAGAGAGACGGAGAGAGGGAGAGAGAGAGAGAGGAGAAAGAGAGAGAGAGGAGAAAGAGAGAGAAAAACAGGAAGAGAGAGAGAGGGAGAGAGAAAGGGAGATCGAGAGAGAGAAAGGGAGACAGAGAGAGAGAGAGGAAGAGAGATAAAGGGAGAGAGAGCGAGAGAGAGAGGGAGAAAGAGAGAGAGAGAGACAGAGAGAGACAGAGAGAGATAGAGAGACAGAGAGAGAGGGAAAGAGAGAGGGAGAGAGAGAGAGAGAGGGAGAGAGAGACAGAGAGAGAGGGAGAGAGAGAGAGAGAGAGAAAGAGAAAGAAAAACAGGAAGAGAGAGAGAGAGAGGGAGAGAGAGAGAAAGAGACACACACAGAGAGAGACACACAGAGAGAGAGAGAGACAGAGAAAGAGAAAGAGGGAAAGCTTAAAATATTCACACTTAATTTAGTTTTTGAATTTGCCAACCTATTTATTCAGGTCAACTACGAGCAGCATGAACAGTCACAGTTTGTGTCGGTCGTAGCTTCTGTAAATCGTTAAATATTCACGTTAATTCATTTAATCTGTTTTGGTCCGTCTGTCACTGTGAGACGTCACGATGGGTTTAAGTGTTTTTGCACATTTCTACGGAGGTTTCATACGGCTGCGTTTGTTTACAAAGGAATCGACGCTGATGAAGTTTTTATTATGAAATCATTGTTCATGTGGTTGATGTTGGTGAAAAGTTATTACGTTTTTATTCAATTTAAAAGGTGCTATGAGGAACTTTCAGTGTGTGTTAATTCTAGCGCCCCCCTTTGGACTAAAGCAGGTAGTGTTTTTACCACGCCAGCTGTTGTTCCTGGGTGAGCGTATACACCCATGACAAAGGCATTAAGAAAAACTGTATAAAAATAGCATTCTTTAGCACTCATGGTCTCGTTTGCTGTACCATGTAATTTATGATCATCAGAGGAAAAATTAGACTGTTTCAGAAATATTTCAAAGTTCCTCGTAGCGACTTTAAAGTTTATGCACATTTAGAGAAACTGTCATGAAAAAGAATCGATTATCGTTTAAAAAATTTTGTTCATTTTGTCAAAATAAAAACTGAAAATAAGCTATTTTTAAATGTTATAATTTTCGTTTTTTTTCGCACATTTTATGAATTAAACTTTATTAAGATTTCTATGTTGATGTTATTGAATGGTGGTGATTTAAATACTGATGCATTGTGGGTAACTGAAGCCAGAATTCTTCTTCACATGCAAAATAAAATACGGTCAAGAAACATTCAATGGAGTGAGATAATTTTTCTATGATGTTAGAAATATTTTAGTTTTTATGTTTTAAAATCTAGAATAGGAATACACACACACACAGACACACACACACACACACAGACACACACAGACACACACACTGAGACAGACAGACAGACACACACACACACACACACACACACACTGAGACATACACACACACACACACAGACACACACACTGAGACAGACAGACACACAGACAGACAGACAGACAGACAGACAGACAGACAGACAGACACACACTGAGACATACACACAAACACTGAGACACACAGACAGACACACACACACACTGAGACAGACAGACACAGCCAGACGGACAGACACACACACAGGCACACACACACACACACACACTGAGACAGACAGACAGACACACACACACACACACACACACACACACACACACACACACACTGAGACAGACAGACAGACACACACACACACACACACACACACACACACACACACTGAGACAGACAGACACACAGACAGACATACACACAAACACTGAGACACTCACACACACACTCACACACACATACAGAGAAACAGACAGACAGACAGACAGACAGACACACACACACACACAGACACACACACTCACACACACACTCACACACACACACACACACACACACACACACACACACACACACACACACACACACACAGAGGGACACACAAAAAACTTTAATTGGAGTGAGATCATTTTTATAATTTCAGCTAGATTTTTGAGATATAGAATACACAGGCATAAATCAAATCAGTTTTATTTGTAAAGCCCAAAATCACAAACACATTTGTCTCAGTGGTCTTTACATTCCATACAGCATGATACAATATGACACCCTGCCCTTATCTATCTATCTATCTATCTATCTATCTATCTATCTATCTATCTATCTATCTATCTATCTA